>NC_045455.1:80712806-80869118 GCF_002776525.5 Piliocolobus tephrosceles
TTTATTTATTTATTTATTTATTTATTTATTTATTTATTTATTTATTTTTTAAGATGGAATCTTGCTCCTGTCATGCAGGCTGGAGTGCAGTGGCACGATCTTGGCTCACTGCAACCTCTGCCTTCTGGCTTCAAGCGATTCTCCTTCCTCATCCTCCTGAGTAGCTGGGATTATAGGCATGCACCACCACGACTGGCTAATTTTTTGTATTTTTAGTGGAGATGAGGTTTTGTCATGTTGGTCAGGCTGGTCTCGAACTGCTGACCTCAGGTGGTCCACCCACCTTGGCCTCCCAAAGTGCTAGGATTACAGGCATGAGCCACTGCACCCAGCCTCAAATTTATTTTAATAATACAGTAATATTTACCACTAATCTCTATAATGATTTAATGCATATCTTGATTGACATTCAATGGTTTCATATACCAGGCACTAAAGCGAGGTAAGTAAATATATTAAACAATTACATTTAATATCCTTTGACAGTAACAAGATAACTTATTTCTGATATGTATTAATTTGCTTTAAATATTTTCTCAAACATGGTAGGATATTTAAAAGGATAAAGTAATACATTTTGTTATTGAGCATTCTTCTAAATAAATGACATCAATTTAGTTCTCTAAATTAAAAAAAGGATCCACATTGGGAAGCAGAATATACTATGTCCTATCTTTATTATGCTGACTATCTAGATAAAAGCCTTCTAAATCATTCATCCAGGTAATATATTCTTGCAATACCTTGTGTGCTGATGAGGAACATCCTGATAAGTGCTGTAGTTCTGACCACTTAACATTGTGTAAATAAGCCTTTATTTAGAAGAAAGTTGTTTTATTACTTTTCTATGATACATAAATTAGTAAGTTTAGTTATGTCCACATATTCTAGTTTAATGTTATTTTAAATAATATTAAATAAAATCCAATTGGTGTATTTCAGCATTTGTTTTTTTCCTTTGGAAAATGTTTAGCTTTAGTTTGTTGGTTAAGTATGACAAACTCAACATAATATACCAATCTGACATGAAGGAATTTAAAAATGATATCAATATTCAATGACACAGAATTTGATTTGGAACTTACTTGAACTGCAATAAATAATCTGTGGAGTTATTTTGTTGAGAATGGCTCAGTTCAGTGGAGCTTAAAGGAAACTCTACTAAGTACTTGGGGGAAAGGGAGTACAAGGGCTTGGGGGCACTCCCCAAACTCCTTTCCTCACTCAGACCACAATGTTCATTGCTGACTTGTTCCTTTGGAACTTAACCAAAAGATTTGACTTGTCGTTTTGAAACATACTCAAAAAGAGAGGATGAATCTTTTTCTTTTTCTTTGAATCTGTAGCACAGCTCTTCCTTATGGATTCTGAGTTGACTGGGTAACATGTGGTCTAGAATCTAGAGGGAGCAATGTGAGGCTTTACATTATCCTCTTTCCAGTGCCCCAAGAAAGACCTTATTCCCAAAGATATCTTACCAATTAAATACATTTGGGTTAATGTCATTGTCTTAGGAATGAACACAGTAATAGAGAATTTAGGAAATGGTGAATATTTAAAACTATCAGGAAATGTGATGAAAATAAAAAGCCAATGTAAATTCTTACTTTTAAATGCTTACAACTATAAAGGAAACTTCATGAATTTGGAATTCAATTTAAATCTTAAAAAAACAGAAAAACATATCAAAGGAAAAAAGCAGAAGGAAATATAGCTAAAAGAAATAGAAAAATCATTAGAAAATTTAAAAGTGAAAATTTGAGAAATCTAAAAACTGGTTCTTAGAAAAGACAAATCCCTGGCAAATATTTTTGAAAAGAGAGAGAAAAAGTACAAATCTAAAAAGCAGGGCTATCATAACTGATATAGAAGGGATTCTTAAAATTGAAAGCGAATGCCTTGGAAAATTGTATGTCAGTGTATTTATGATGTCAATCCCCAGGAGAGGCAGGCGTCTGCTTTACATAGTAACTCACTGGGCAGCTTCCTCCCCCTGAGTGATTTCTACCACTCTCATAATTCCCACTTTAAGCTGCTGTCTCTCAAATCGAAGGGTCTAGCCCAGACTGCTCATAAGTTGCAGACCCGTAGTCAAATGTCCGCTAGACCTCTGCAGCTGAATGTCTCACAGGAAACTCAATGTAGTAAGTCCAAAATGAACTTCTATTTTCCTTAAAATCTGTTCTTCTTTCTTAAGAAAAACAAACCCAAGTGCAGGGTGGTTCTGATGTCAGAAATGGGCATGAAAATTAACTCTGTACTTTGAGTTACATGAATGCAGGCAACATACCTAAATTCTTGAAGACTTGCATTTCTTATATATAAAACAGTAAAAATAATATCAATCATAGGGTCAACAGAGTGATGAAATAGTGGATGGAAAGGTCTCTGGCACCCTACTTTGTATGTAACAGGTACTCAAAAAGGGTGGTCACTATAATAAAAGTAAGCTTTTGTCATTATCTTAGTGAATGGCAACACTATTCATAAAGCCACCAAACTAAACACTGGCGACTCATCTGTAAATATTCTTGTCATTTCCTTTCTACATCCAACGGGTGGCTAATCCTGTTGATCCCAGCTCCACAATATTGCTCGCATTTGTTGTTTTCTCTTTATTTTCACTGATAAAGCTGTCTAAGTCTCTTAGTGCAGCAGTCCTCAACCTTTTTGGCACCAGGGACCCGTTTCATGGAAGATAGTTTTCCACGGACCACGGGGTGAAGGAGTGGGGTGGTCTGGGAATTAAACTGTTCCACCTCAGATCATCAGGCATTAGATTCTCATAGGGAGTGTGTGACCTAGATCCCTCCAACCATACCCCCTTTCTCTAAAAAGCTTCCCCTTACTCTCAGAGGTGTGTCCCTACTTCTCTCTGACCAGAGCTGATTTAGACCAGGGTGAACACTTGTTGCCGAGGCAAACCAATCAAATTCCCTCTCCTTGGAATTTGAAAGTGGAACTTAAGTTGGTAATGGAGTAGCAGTGAGTTACAGTCCCTGTAATGTCCCAGCAGTGACTTTTGGGTTTCTAGCAGGGAGGTCCAGGGACATCTTATCTGTGAGGAGAAACAGCAATGAAGCAGAAGCAAAGACAAAGAACCACGTGGCCCAGAAAGGGAGACATCCAGACAAATGGCTTTCCAATCCTCAGTTCCAGTCTCTCCTCAGGTTCTGCCTGTTCTTGTCACGGGATTTCATGAGCTACTGCCTATTGCTTAAAATAAATGATCTTTTACATTAAGCTAGTTTGAGTTCTATTTCTTGCAACCAAATGATTCCTGAACATTCATACCTGTAATAATAATGGAATCAGAATTAGAACCTGTGGGTGAAATTTTGCTGCCTAAAGCCTATCATATTTTGCCTTTTCTTGCAGGGTTTCTGACTAAGGAAATGTACATCAGGGGAAAAATAAAATGTAAAACAGATGTAAAACTGGGAACTTTTCATAAAAAATAATAGTAACTATGATAATATTAAATAATAATCATTAATAAATATTAATACAATTAATATCTAATATTATCCTCCTTTACTGTAAGGTTATCCAGGCAAGACTTGATGAATTCGGTGTGATTTGAAACCAAAACAAGGCCTCCAACACCCAGCAATGAAAACGCTCTGGAAAATGACAGCAGAAATTTCCTTCCCATGAGAAGAACAACAAAAGTTTGAGTGGAATTTTCTTCTCTATGGACAAAGAAGACATGTGAGGGAATAAAAGAATTTTTTCTCAATGAAAAATTGTTCTTGTCAGTAAAGATCTGTCCAAAAAACATTGCATTTATAGTATGTCATTCATAAATCTTAAGTTTCAAGAAGAAGCTCTCAAATTGAAGTGATATAAACACTTAGAGTTTTCCAATAGATGTTTAAAGGAGTCTGAGGGCTAAAGGGAGAGGACAGTTATGAGAAGCTAGAAGACTGTGTTCTTTTCCTCTTTGGGGTCAAAAGGAAAGAAACCCTGGGTGAAAGTAATCTATAATAGTACTGGAAGAGAGAAATAGGGGAATCAATTCCTGAAGCTGGCTGGAAAAAAGAGAGAGAGATCACTGGTCACTTGGTTGGCATCCCTCAGAGTTTCTGCAGCATGACGTCCTTGGCACCATGCTCCTGTAACCCTGGATAGGCTAACCTCTTCCTTGCTAGCATCACCACAGAAACATCTTCCCTCTCAACCTTTCTCCAGTCCCTTATCCTATAAAAACCCCCTTTCTCAGTACTAAGGAGAGGAAATGTTAGAATCTTGCTGGTATAGGAAGAGACATGGTTGCCTTATCTCAAAGCATTTTTTCACTTAAGTATTATTATACATGGTGACTACAGTGATACCAGGATAGTAGGTACCTTAGGCTTGGCTTCTACCTAATCAAATCACCAGGTTAAATTATGCTCTTCAAATCCAGGTACAGAAAGACAAATATACAACAGTTGATCTTATAGAGCAAGAGTCCCCAACGTCCAGGCCATGGACTGGTACTGGGCTTTACAGTGGGAGGTGAGCCATGAGACAGCAGGTGCAAACCCTATCGTGAACTGAGCATGTGAGGGATCTAGGTTGGATGCTCTTTATGAAAATCTAATACTTGATGACCTGAGGTGGAACAGTTTCATCCTGAAACCATCCCCACCCATGCCCTGGGTCCATGGAAAAATGCTCTTCCATGAAACCCAACCCTGGTGCCAAAAAGGTTGGGTGGGGACTGCTGTACAGAAGAAGAAAGTAGAATAACAGTTACTAGATGATAGGAAGGAGGTGTGGGGATAAAGAGAGTTTGGTTAATGGGTAAAAACATACAGCCAGATAGAAGGAATAAGTTCTAGTGTTCAATAGCAGAGCAGAGTAACTATAGTTAATAACAATGTATTGTGTATTTCAAAATAGGTAGAAGATTCAAAATGTTCCCAACACAAATAAATGATAAACGCTTCAGGTAATATCCCAGTTATTCAGATTTGATCATTACACATTGCATACATGTATCAAAGTATCACATGTACTCCATAAATAGGCAGAATTATTATGTATTCCTTTAAAATTTCTAAAAATAAATGAACTGTACTCTTCATTTCCTCTGTAAGGCATAATCATTCATGTCTACATTACAACGAATGCTATTTACAAGGCCAAAACTATGTTAAAAAATAAATGAAACTAATATTTAATGAATGCCTAGAAAATATGAAAATAAAAAGAATATCTTTATAATCAAAAGCACTAGTATACAAACATTTGGGTATGTCACCATCATGGGTAGTAATAAGGTCAATGAAAGGGACTTGAATGATCCCACCTTTAAAAGTTTATAAATTGAAATATAAAATTAGAATCATCTAATAGATGCAAGCAATTCAATAAAACAAATCCTAATCTTATCTAAAACTTGGGAGTATCATTTATTGTATGAGTATTTGGACTAGAATTTTGAAATTTGGGTAACGTGAAACCAAAGGAAAATTTTTACTTTTCCCCAAAACAAAGAATATATTTAAAAACAGTTTACAGGAAAGGGAGACAAAAAAAGTCTTTATAAATGAAGTTTGGAATTAAAAAACAAGAAGAAAAGAATAAATAAAGAGACAGTAGGCATAAGAAGCAGTCTGAAAGATTGCTTGAAAGGCTAAGTAGAATTGTATTAGTCAATCTGTTAATGTTTACTTGCTTTTTCCTTTCACAACGAAGCATCAAATTTGCTTAATGCAAAGGGAAGAGAGGAGCTAATTCTATTTCGTTTGTCATGTTCTACATTTGATTTGGACTTACAGTGAATGAAGAATTGCTCTCTTATAATCATCTGAGCAGCTGCACGTGCAGTGGAAAGTATCAGCCTCTATGAGGCATCCCGCAACCTTCCCCCAACACGGCCCCAAATCAAAGCTCGGTAGGATGCAGAAAACATTCTCTCTGACCCAAATTATATCAATAATTGGGATCTTGTGACTGCTTCTAGCAAGTAGGGCAACCATGTGTGTGTGCTCACCCTGATTGGGCATTTTGCACAAAAGTAGTAAGATATTTTCCTTCCTTTTATAAAACTGCAGGGGGTATGCTTTCCCTAAGTTTAATAAGTAATACCATTCTACCCATCGTCTGGCATAATTATGACCAATGTTCCCTGCCTCCTCTAGGTTGAGTCAAATACAGGAGTTACAGTGAAGAGCTCCTGCCATGTGACATCCCTTTGCTAGGACAAGAATATGCAGAGCCATGTGGCACAATGGAAAACCATAGACTTTGGCTTTAAACAATCTTCAATTCCATTTCTGGCTCTACCATTTTACTGCTTCTGTGATTTGGAAAAAGTACCTTTGACTCTCAGAGTCTGCTTCCATATAACAATAATACCTATATTTCATAGTTGTTATAAGGATTTAATATAATTAAGATTTAGCTATATCTAAATGTATAATAAAGCTCTCTAATTTCTCTTTTTAATTTTTTCCATATATCATACCTGTAACTATAAAGGACTGTGGTATGAAATGTCACATGAAAAGAGCACTATCTTCTCAAGGAAATAGTGACCTTTATGAAGGTAGGGACTTGCTCACCTCCATATATCCAGAATTAACAAAGTACCAAGGGAAGTACATGCTCAATAAAAGGTAACTATTATGATAATAAATTGCAATGTATAAATGTAAATTAGGAAAGACAATACATTGAAGGATGTCAAATAAATAATCAAAAGGTTAATATTAAATTTCAACATAGTGAAGGCTTTTTCATGTAAAGGACAAAATATTTTAAAAATACTTGATTGAGATTGTCAGATAATTTTATTTAATTCAATTCAACAAATATTTATTAAGTATGTTGTAAGGTTGTTCCAAGTACTATGTGTATAAGATACAATGGCTCCTGCCTTCAAGATGTTTACTGTCTAAGGAAGTGAGTACACAATTATAAAAATAATAAAAGACAAACTACGATAAAATACATAGTAGAAGGTACAAATTGTTTGGAGATTCAAAGATGAGAGAAATACATACATTTGATTGGTTTGGGGCAAGCGTCTTATTAAAGACAACATCTGATAATGGGCCTTGAAGGATGGTTGATCTGCCGAAGATGGAGATGGGAGATAAACTCCAATAGGCTAAAGAGGTGGGAGAGGCTTCTGATGCTGGGCTAAAGAATTTCTAAATAATTCAAATGGGCAATAAGGCCTAAGTGATTAGAATCATGACATCTTTTAAAATTGGGAAGTTAAAAGGAAATTAGAAAAAAGGAAAATTATGAGATTGGTTTGAGATAAGCAAAGCATACTAAGAGCTAATCAACAGAGCAGGCAGCTAAGAATACAGAGCTGTAGAAGGAAGACAAGACTAGAGGGGTACCTTTGGGATTATCTGTACGCAGTGAAAGTTTAAAGCACAAAAGGAATTAGATCTCTACGGCAGAGAATAGAGGTGACTGAAAGGACACACCTTTGGGGATGGGAGAATATTGAGGGCGAGGCAGACCAAAGAGTGGCCAGGGAACGGGACCGGAGGACTTAGCAAGGAAGCATGTTTAGGATTTCGGAAGCTCTGTCAAATGTTATGCAGAAATCAAGGAATATGTGGACAGGAAAAGGCCACTGAATATAGACATTTGGAGATCTAAAACATGGGATAGACATAAAAAGACAGTATAATTTTGACTGTATATGTTAAGACATAGGATAGACAAGAGTAAGTGAGTATACAGTAATTGAAAGAACGTGATCTTTGGAACCAGGAAAATTTAGATTTGAATCCCTAACACTTCCTAGTTGCGAGCTTGGAGAAGTAACTGGACATCTCTGAATTTGTTTGTCCTCTGTAAAACAGTGATAATGATATCTAACTCACTTAGCTATTATAACTGTGTTAAGTTAGATAATTATACAAAGTGCCTAGAACAGTGTCTGACACACATTAAGTACCTGGCAAATGTTAGTTTCTTTTCCCTTACTCCACAGAAGACATAAGGCAGAGGATGCTCCTTTAGTGAAGAAACATTTAAGATAATAAAAGACACACATCAAAACTAGCAAAATATCAAAAAATAGAATGTGGCATGAATAACAAATTAAAAAATCAAACAGCAAATGGAAAGCAGATTGGATGAGGTATCTGAAGATGGTTTTCTTCTTAGAAGCATCATTTACTATAAAATTACTTGGGTAGACGCATTTAATTTTCTGCTCCTCAAATTTCCCATTTATAGAACTAAAATAGAAATTCTAGTTCTGCTAATCAGAAAATGACAAAGATAAAATATTACAGGCAGACAGAGAGACAGTATGCAATAACATCTAGCATTACTAGATGGTATATACGTGTAACATTTAATAGCATTACTGCTATGCATGTCTGCAGATGAATGTACACATTAAACTCTTGATTGTTATCTGGATATCAGCCTTGCATGGGTCTCAACCCTCACAGACTCCTGAATCTCAATCCTTTGTTACCTTTCCTGAATATATGAACTTGCTATGTAGGCAAGGATGAAATGTAAGCTTCCTGTTCCCAAATTCATCTTTGAGTGAGTGTCTCCATTGGAAACATATTTAAGCTTGTAATATGACCATTTTATTTTCCTACTAGTCCAGCACACAGAAATATATATATATTTTCAAGTTTCTACAATGTTTAAGGTTAACTCCATATCCTCCATATCATAAGTAAATTATAATCAGAGGGGATTTCATGCCCCAAAAGGTTCCTTAGATTACAGCAAAACACCTGTGTTACCATTCTGCAACCAGAAGGATAGTGGTTGCTATGTTATAATTGCATCTTATTGTGTGTGATATAATATGTACTTTGGAGTAATTGGCCCAATGAGAAGTTATAAGAAACAGGTAATTAAGAAAACATATAAATGGATAATTTAGTATTTTAAGCTTTTAATTACATCCTTCATATAATAAAGGGAAAATATATTTACATTAAAAAAAAACCAGTTACTACATGAAAGGGAAATGTACTTAGAAAATGGAGAGTAAAAATTGCCTATAAAATATATTGCCTTTTTAACACAATGACCTCAGCCTAATCAAAATAAGAATATAATGGATTTTGAAATGTTTCATCACAGAATGTGATTCTCTAAATTTAAAATAGAAATTTTTTGGCAATGCATGGAAAAAACCAATTTGATATTTTATAATTTTGGTTTTTAAAAGCATAATTAATAACCAAAGCTGCCAAACACACATACATATATACACAAAGAATAAACCTTCTGCTGGATTTTTGCTGTGACTCTGGAACATTCAAAAGGTAACAGTCATTATATGTATTTTGATAAAAAGGGAGGTGACTAAAAAATGCCTTGTCAGTTTTCTACTCTTTGCCAGATGCATTAAAATGCAGCTCTGAGCACCTTTTCCCCTCCTCAGTCTGGAATTTCAGGAGCAAAGAGTACAAAAGAGCTGATGAGCAATGAATGCTTCACCCTTCCTCAATTAATCTTGTCTCTCTACCTTTGCTTTTGCTTTCCCTCTACATGAAGGTAATAATGACACCCTCATCCATTATCCTTTTATCCCTGTTATTCTCGTGAAATTGCTTAATAATATGTTACAGATTCGTCTTCACTCACATAATTCTTCCTGTCATTTGCAGTATATCATCCTACAAACATACAGCCCACTTTCACTGCCCGTTCTTTGAAGATTATTGTCAGTGACATCTTCAGGATGCGCTTGGAATCTGGAGCATCATTTCTGTTGCAATGGGGAATTACACTGACTTATCTGTCATTGCCAAAAGCACAACAAGCAATTCAGTGTTAATGCAAAGGTAACACAGGTTTTTATCATGCCGCCAGAACAAGAGCTCTTGTAAATTTATGCTAATGTGGCCCTTTTAGAGTTTAATAACCTCTTACCCTACTGGAAAAAGACCCACACATACACAAACACCTACAAATGCACACTGCCATATACTGGAATGATAAACGATCAACTGGTAATTATTTATTTTCGACCTCTTTTTTGTTTGCACTAATGTTAATTTTTCTTGGAGTATTACATAGATATGGTACAGAAAACAGCAAAAATGAAGATATTCCATTTCAATTACCAAGGTACTAAATTATTTTTGATGAAAATAATTTTTTTTCTCAAAAAATTAATAAAAATTCCTCTATGACCACTATTTTAGTAGGCTTTTCCATCAAGAGTTCAAGACCACTACAAATGAGCAGTTTTCTCTGATTGAGGGTGGCATTTCAGAGGGACCCAGGCAACCCAGCGTACATGCCAAGTCTGACAACACATGACAAGCTGGTCGGCGTGCAGTAATTTGACTAATTATACCGGATTAGAGCATATTAATGCAAGCTGTTTTCTCCAGAGTTAATGACCTGCTGACTGGGTTCTGCTAGGCCCCACTAGGTCTACAGGCAGCTAAAAAACAAAACCCTGTTTTGTAAGCCCTCGTCATTTCACATCAGCAAATGAGTATATCAAACTACTGAGCAGCAAAATGTAAGCGACATTTTGTCTGCTATAAACTCATGCAGTCTTCTCGAACTTTCCACCTCAAGGGCTGCTTTTATATAAAATTGATGTCAGTTTCTTCTTTTTTTTTAAAGGAGTAGCGAAGAAGTAGAGTCTGGGGAAAAAATAATTTTAGGAGTATGTTATTGTTGGAGGGCTAGAGGCTGCTGTTTTAGAAACAGGTTTATGTAAAAATAATTTAAAATGTATGCTAATTTTATTACACATCTACTACCTTTTCCATGACAAGAATATGTTACAAATAGTTATGACAAAAAAATGATTAATGTGTAATAAAATCTTTTCTAATCTCAAATTATATTTGAAAGATATTTCTAAACCCAATGGAAATTTTAGTTTTTTTTTTTAAAAGTAGTTGGATGATTTAAAATTACTTAAATACAGAAAAATGTCACATACTATTATTTTCAAATTATTTGTACATTTCGTTAAAATTAGCCACATTTAACTAAAAACTAGCTGGAAACATGAACATGTTCCTGAATGTGTTATAATTTATATACTTTATATCTATCTATACCTCACTTCTGAAAAGATGTAAAGTGACTTACAGGAATATATAAATTATAATTCAAATTAGAAATATCTTTAAAAAACAAGGTGAAAAATAGAAAATGAATTCAGGAGTAAGCTGGATAATAAGAATAAAAAAGCACACCACAGAATCATTTAAACTTCCTGTGTTTGGGGCACAACTTTGTGAACTCCCAACAGGCAATGTTGAAAAAGAGGTAATAGGCCAGGCGCGATGGCTCACGCCTGTAATCCTAGCACTTTGGGAGGCCGAGGCAGGCGGATCCCTTGATGTCAGGAGTTCAAAACCAGCCTGGCCAACATGGTGAAACCCCATCTCTACTAAAAATACAAAAAGCTGGGCGTGGTGGCAGGTGCCTGTAATCCCAGCTACTTGGGAGGCTGAGGCAGGAGAATCATTTGAACCTGGGAAGCGGAGGTTGCAGTGAGCCCAGGTTGTGCCACCGCACTCCAGCCTGGGCGATAGAGCAAGACTCCATTAAAAAAAAAAAAAAAAGAAAGAAAGAAAAAAGCAATAATTTCACCACAAAGGTAATAAAGATAAAAACAAACCGGTTCAGCAATAATTGCACAATTATTTCCTAATACTAAAGCTAGAAATAAATTTATGCCAAGAGTTAAAAAAAAAAAAAACTGTAGAGTATAATGAATAATGTCTTCAACAATAACCTTACACTGAGTTTCAAGGCTTACAATATTTCCCAAAGCACAGCTTAGAAAAATCAATCCTACCATGAGATAGTACAAGAGAGCCTGCAGCTGCCTTCTGAGAGAAATGGGCTCAGCCGCAGTTTTTGTGGAAAGAGGTCGACCTATGAGGACTGCAAGGTACCTCCTCTAGGCTGAATCAACAACAGCTAATCCAGAGGTTTGCCAATAGTCTGTGGTTTGGCCTGACTCAAAAATAGGAGTTGAATGAGTCAGATTCTTTCTGCAGAGAACTAGAAAAAGGAAATGTAGAAAGAACTGTGTGGCAGTAGGAACTGAAGCTGAAATATCATAATGTAGTGAGAGGCCAGGGAGCCAAGATAAAACTAAGGCAAGCTGAAAGGGAACCAAAGCTGTTTGAGTAAGTATAGGAAGATAATCTGTTGAGAAGAAGAAAAGAACACTCAGAGATTAGCAGACCAAACGGTTTATGAAAGAGAAACAGAGCAGCGGGTCCCTAAAGCTGACTGAGCCATTCCATTTTTAAATTCCAAGCCATATGTACCTGTAGCATCTATTGCTTGAGGTAACTTGAATGAAGCCTATTCCATGCAACCAAAGATTTTAACCAGAACAGGGGCCAACATGATAGTCCAGGTTGACAGTTTATGCTATTCAGGTTTAATCCAAGGATACAGAATATTTAGGAATGAATGAACCCTTCAACCATCAGGTAATCCTCAAAAAATACTGTTTCATGCAGCCAAGATTTTAATTATACTGGGAAGCTATAGGTTCAAGATTTTACTTCCTGTCATGTACCTGTAATGCAAACACAACTAATGTGTGTTAGAAATTAAAAGCATGTGCTTTCACTGACAGTTCGACAGGGGTGAGTTTGATGAGTTCTTTTAGACACTGAGGTTTTAAAAATTCCTGAATAGAAGATCTATCTTCAAATAGTCACTGCATAGCTTAGTCAAAACATTCTTTAAGCAAACAAAGTAGAGGCAATTATAAATATCAAAACATCTCCACTGGACAACTTTCAGTAGAGGTACTGACAGATGACACAATTTCCAACTATACTTTTTTGTCATTCTCCTAATTATTTGCAAACACTACTCTCAGGTAACTAAATGAGGTAACTGCTATATTAACAATACACAATACCTAACTTCTTATATTTCAAATAACAAGATATGGGATAACTTAAAAAATATTTGTAGAAGTTAAAAAATTAAAACATATAACTTCTTTCAAGAGTGTATTAACATAGGTAATATGATACACTGTAATGTTGCCTTACTAATAGAATATTTGACTATCTTTGCTAACTGCATATATAGGGAAATATCTACTTGCATAGAATACTTTAGAGTAAAAATATACATTACAATAAATGCCTGATGAGGGTTTACAGATACTGGATGTGTGGATAACAAATCCAGTAATAATTATGCTAATGATTATTTTTTCTTTCTTTGTCAAATGTGTTCCTTGCTCGAAAAATCTGTAATGGGCTCTGTACTTAATATTTCATTGTAGGTTTAAGTCAGCTTTAGAGTATTTACGTGTTCTGAGTTGTATGTTATCTATGCAACATACAGTTGTATATTGATAATCACCAATAAATACAATATTTTAAAAGTCCTTATGTGGTTAAAAATTCTTTAAAGTCCGGCATTGTAAGCAGAGAAGAGCATAGGTATTCCACAGCAACCTGAACAATGCTTTCTGTGCTGTATCGCTTGACAATTGCAGGTTGACTATGTGAATAAATACACTTCAAAACTAATAGTGATTTTCAGAAATAGCCCAAGCTTTTACTTGAGTATTTATTTGAGTTTTTACTTGGGATTGCTAATATTTAAATGGATCACAATTATTTCAAAAGAAACATACATTTCCTTCAATAGCAAACTTGAACGATGTACTTATAATCCACTGTATTTTATTATTTTCATGTTTTCTACTTATTACTATACTATCTGAAAATCCATTAAGAAGTCATAATAGGACTAAAATATTAAAATGAGGAAAATGAATTTTCCAGGTAAGATGGCATGATGTGTGGTGGCAAGCGTTCTGGACATTAATAAAATCTCAGCTTTATTTCTTACTTCCTACATAGCTTTTAGATAAGTTAATAAATCTTACTGGACCTCCTCAAACTCTAGTTTGCTCCACTGTAAAATGAGTGCCTAACAAAATTGTAAGGACTAAATGAGATACTATACATGAAAGTTTCTAATGTTTGGCGTCTAGTCAGATGCTCAGTACATGCTTCCTTCTTCCCTCTTTTACCTTCTTTTCTCCTTGCTTTCCCTTTCTTCCTTTTTATTCCTTTGCAAGTTGATTTTATTTTTCTGAGTCAAAAACCAGACAGTAACATGTAATACTGTAAAAAATCTGGTGCAAGAACTATCTAAACATCATCCTCACACATCCCAGCGAGGTGGCTGGTGCATGGCAGGTCCTTAGTGTTAACGCTTACAACACAAGGCAGATTACTTTTACCCAGATAGGTCAGAACAACGGAGCTGAAAAATTAAGTCAAAATATAAATGGACACTAAGGTATTTAATATTATTTTCATGTCATGGATGCTACAAAAACGCAAAACTATGTCAAGGATGACAGAAGAAAGAGTGGTTGTACGAGGCTGCATCTGTCCTTCCTTAAACTTATTTAACTTGTGAATAAAAACCTCTCTAGAACACCTCACTGTTTTTATTGATTTGTAACATAGGCCATGGAAATACACGAGTTCCATGGATTGTTCTTTCAATTCCCCTTTCAAACGCTCACAGTCTTAGTCTCCTCTACATAGAAATTCTGGAGTCACCTGTGATACAAACCCACTTCAAATGTTTTCAAAAGTATGTTGAGAATAATTAATAAACATTTAGTGGCTATAAGGAAAAATCTTCCATAGAATTTCATATTCAGATCAGATCTATTGACATTCAAAATCATGAAGTAGAAGTTTGCTTGAAGTCTTCAAGATGAAATGTAATAAATTGAAATGAACTCCCCTTTTAGCTTGAAAAATAAAAAATACTTAATATCCTTAGGCCCTTGACAATCTGCTGAAACAACCCTTTTCATAGTGACTGTTGCCTTATTAAATTCAATGGCTATTTTCAGTCCCTATCTAGCTAACCCCTTCAGATTTGGCACTGTTTGCCAGTCAGTCCAGCCTTCTTGAAACACTTTTCTTGACTTCCACTACTACTCTCCTGAGTTTTTCCCACTAACTGTATCTATTCTTTAAATGCCATTTGCAAACCCTCCTTCCTATCTTTAAAAGACTGCTATCCTTGTAATGGAAACAACACAGCAAAGGTTGCTGCCTAGGTACTAGAAGTAGAACACCACAAATGGCTTAAGCTGGTGGCCAAATACAAAAACTTAGAGGCCTCTCTCTGGCCTAGCAGACTGGGCTCTTAGCTTTTCCACCATTTCCTTCAAATGGACCATCCATGCATTTGCCCACAAACTTAAAGTGACCCTCCTGCTCCCATTCCCTTATATATACTGCTAGTTTCCATGTAAGTGCACACTTGCTCACTCTCTCTCTCTCTCCCTCTCCACACGCCTGCCTCACATGACCTGGGACAGAGGACTTCCCTCCTGACTCCTGGTGCCCTCCCTGCCCAAGATCTATAAGTAACAGCTTTCTGAACATATTTCCTGTTGTGATGGGGTATTGAATTTGTGCCTTCCATTAGAAGAACGAGGTACCAGCCAGCTACCGGCTGGCTTTTCCCTAGGATGCAAGGGGCAACCACAAGGTTGGGTTCGCAGAACCAGAGCCACGGTCAGGCAGGTGTACACCAGACACAGGTCAGATGAGAGACACAAGGGCATCTGCCATTATAAACAGTTACCCACGGGAGAGACTCCTGGTCAGGGCCGGACAATGAGGCATCAGGCCATCTGCAGATAAAAGGCGTATCCATTGAAAGGCACATAGTAGACAACCATGTCCAGCTCCCCTTTCTTTCCCTTTAGGGCATGACTGCTAGACACTCTGGTATTGGAGCCCCAGTTTAGCTATGGGATCTCCAAACAATTCTCTATTCAACTCATCCAGTTCTGTGACTTCAGTTACCACCCATGTTCTGATGTCTCACAGATTTACCTCACAGATTTACCTGCAGCTGAGACCTCTACTCCCCTAGATCCTAGATAAGACGCCACTACTGAAATGTCTCCTAGATTCCTTTTACTATTTCCAAAAGTAAAGTTATTACACCTCCTATAACCATTCCAGCACTACTTTCCTTTCCTCCAATGGTCATTCTCAGTGAATGTTATCAACCACTCAGCCAGAAACCTGGCAGTCATCCTCTCTCTCACCTCCCACATCCAGTCAGTTCACAAATGTTACCCACTTTACTCCTGAAATCCACCTGATCTATCAATTTCTGTTTGTTTCACTGCTACTACTTTAGTTTAGGCCATTAAAACTCAGCATTGTTGTCATCCAATTCATTCCTCATACTAACATCAGAGTAATCATTTATTAGAAAAGTAAATCTGCTTGAAATACCTTAATAGTACCTTCCCAATGTTTGTCAGTAAAATATAAACTCAAATATAGTTTATAATATCCCTCAAAACTGAGCACTTCCCTCTCTGATCTGATTCTTGCCAGTATCCTGTCCCTTATACTTTCCCACTATGTTGCATGTTTTTCAAATCCTTGAGTGTATCATGTTCTTTGTCATCTGCAGCCCTTCATATGTGATGGTCCAAGGACTGGCTTTAAAGTGAAACAGGTCTGGATTCTACTACCAATTCTACCAATTTTTAGCCCTGTGATCTTAAGCAAATTACTTAGCTTTTCTGAGTCTCTATTTCTTCATCTACCAACTGAGATAATAATTCCTATCATTAAAGGTAGTAATGAAACAAAGTTGTGTATGTAGGTGCTCAACAAGTGATAGTCACTTAATTATTTTAGATGGTGATACCTATCTAGCAGCAATTAATATAAAAGAAATACTGGAACTTTGGTTGACTCCAGTCAACACCGTGGTATGACTACTAAAATGATCCTTACAATCCTAGAATGAATTATGATGATGGAAAAGGGATAGAGCAATTCCACTGCAACATGTTCAATCAGGCCATTTCTGAGTATTTCATTGTAAGGGGTGCATTCAAAATTAGAGAATACCCAGAAGAGGCTTATCTACATGGTAGCCATGGAGATGGTGACAAGTGAAATTCTGGATATATTTTGAAGTATAGATAATGTGACTTGCTAAGAGACTGTATATGATGGGTGTGAGAGAAAGTGAAGAGTCAAAAATAACTCCAAGGTTTTGGCTTGAACAACTGGATTGAAAGAGTTGAAAGGAACTGTGATAAGAAAGACTGTAGGTACAGCAATATTTCGGGAATTGGGAAGGGCAGCGGACAAGGAAAATAGGAGTTCACAACTAGACAAAGTAAGTTTGGTTTATCCATTGGACACTCAAGCAGAAACGCCAGGTAGGCATTTGAATATAAGAGCCTGAAGTTCAACAAAGAGAGTCAGGCTAGAAACAGGAATTTTGGAGTTTTCAGTATATAGAGGATATTTAAGCCATAAGATTACCAGGAGAGTAATTGCAAAAAGAATTTAAAAAAGGTCCAAGAACTGAGCTTTGGGACACTCCAACATCAGGTGGTTGAAGAAAATGAGAGAATTTTGGCAAAGAAGACTGAAAAGGAGAAGTGAGTGAGGTAGAAGAACAGGAGCAGGGTGTCCTGGAAGAGAAGGTCAGTTTCAATTCAGGATGAGGGTATGATAAATTACATAAATAGAATAGAGATTGGCCTATGGATTTTGTAAAAGGGAGGTCATTGATGACCTGAACAAAAGCATTTTCAGAGAAGTGTTGGAAGCAAAGCCTATAGTAAGTGGTTTTAAGACAAAGAAAGAAAGAAGTCATTGGAGATAGCTTTAAGGGGGACAAGGAGGACAGTAGTAGTCAGAAGGGGAAAAATTAACAGGACGTCCGTATTCTATAAACATTCAAAATGGATGGATATTAAAAGGGATGTTCAAGAAAGGAGTCCTACAATGTGGAATTAGACCAGATGACTTAGAAAGTACCTTTGAACTCTATGGCAATGGTTCTATAATTTGAGAAATGGTTTGGAGTTAAGAACACTGACCTAGGAATCAAACGAGCTCTAGGTTGAGTTCTTCTAACTGACTCTATGACTTGTGACAAGTCACGCTGCGGCTTTATTTATTTTGAAAAATTGCAATGAAATAATTTATCACAAATTCTAACTCAAAAATTTGTGGGGTAATTTACTTAGGATTTATCTTTTGACTGTGTTGTAGGGAATGAGTGTGGGACCGACAGAACACGAACCCATCTGACCCCTGGGCCGTTTTAACTAGACCATTTTGCTATCACAGTTCTTTGTAAGAATTTCAAATTACTCTTGCTGAATCAATACATTTGATTTCTCAAACACTTAAAAAACATAAGGCAGACTTATACACCTAAAACAAAAATCTTTCTAAGTATTTAAACTACTGCCGTAAATGGTAACAAATCAGATTTATACATTTAATGGATGGGCCCGGTTGAGGCGGCTCATACTTGTAATCTCAGTTCCATGAGAGGCCAAGGCAGGAGGATCACTTGAGGCCAAGAGTTCAAGACTAGCCTGTGCAACAAAGCCAGACCTATTCTCTACAAAAATAATATATATATATATATATAAATATTAGCTGGGTGTGCTGGCACGTGCCTGCAGTCCCAGCTACTCTGAAGGCTGAGGCTGGAGGATCACTTGTGCCCAGGAGTTTGAGGTGCAGTAAGCTAAGATCGTGCCACCACACTCTAGCTCGGGTGACAGAGTGAGAACATGTCTCAAAAAATAAATAAATAAATTTAATAGATGAATTTGGAAATATATAAGAGAATTTGATGAATTAGTATGGATCTGGTGTTAAATAATTACAGGAATTTGATTTCTCAAGCCTATCAGTTATTTAAATTTGAATTAAAGATTAATTGAAAGTAAATAGTGTTTTTATATGCAAAATATTTATGAGTACAATCAAATCTGTAAGTTGAACTTACTAAAGTAGAATGCTTTCTGTCTTTAAACCTAATTAATTTAAAATCAATTAATTGAATATTCATTAAAACACAAAGAACTTTAAAAATGTCCCATGTACAAAAGATTTCCAGATATTAAAACTAGGGCCGGGCGCGGTGGCTCACGCCTGTAATCCCAGCACTCTGGGAGGCTGAGGCGGGCGGATCATGAGGTCAGGAGATCGCGATCACGGTGAAACCCCACTCCACTAAAAAATACAAAAAATAAAAATAAAAAAGCCGGGCGCTGTGGCGGGCGCCTGTAGTCCCAGCTACTCGGGAGGCTGAGGCAGGAGAATGGCGTGAACCCGGGAGGCGGAGCTTGCAATGAGCCGAGATCGCGCCACTGCACTCTTGCCTGGGCGACAGAGCGAAACTCTGTCTCAAAAATCAAAAACAAAAACAAAAACAAAAACAAACAAAAAAACCAAAAACCTCATTAATACCTCTCAGAGTATTTATTTTACTACATTAACCTTTTCGAGGAGAAAAATGTAGTTACTAAGGGAATGCATTTTTAACCTATTTCTTCGAAATCGTACTCTGGCCATTCCTTCTAAGATGGAATCACAAATTTAAAATACAGCTTCGGGCTCCAGCTTAGGCATAGATGTATTCCTAATATAACAGTTAAAAAGTTCACGTTTATGCTCACTACATGGAAAAATGAAGAGCTGAAGGAGAAAGAATAAAACTGGACTACTTAAACCATGAGAAGTAACTGATTACACTCCCAGTTCAGAATTCTTCCATTTCTCACTTCCAATTCTCATACTCCAGAATAGGTTGCTGTGGTATAACTAAATTTTAGATTAACTGCGGAGCATTGTGAGCTAGTCTTTAAGCAACAAAGGTCAGAGGCCAAATACGTATCATTGAAATGATAGTTAGCTATTTCTAGGTCTAAACTCAAACTCTATATGTCTATTGTCAACTAATTTTTTTTTAAAAAAGCCAGTTTTTACCTCAATGTTGGATTCATACGAACACAGGAAGCATCATGCCAAACAAGTATAGGTACGTTTTAAATAAATGCATATCTCAGTATGTATGCTAATCAGCCTCTTCTAAAAATGTTATTTTGAATTCTGATTTCTGCCTGCATTCTTTAAAATAATATATATTTATATATATTTACTTTAAGCAGTAAATTAATACAAGCCAGTAATTTACTGAGATACAAATGAGGTTTTGATAATCGTAATATTTTTATTTTATACCAAAAAATAAGCAACATTGCATTTAAACATGAAAAACATATTGGCTGGGCACAGTGGCTCATGCCTGTAATCCCAGCACTTTGGGAGGCCAAGCAGGGAGGACTGTTTGGTGAGCCCAGGAGTTCGAGACTAGCCGGGGCAACATAGTAAGATCCCTGTCTCTACAAAAAATAAGAAAATTAGCCTGGCATGGGGGCACACCTATAATCCCACTATGATTGATCCCAGGAGGTCAAGGCTATAGTGAGCCATAATTGTGCCAGTGCACTCTAGCTTGAGCAACAGAGTGAGGCCCTGTCTCAAAAAAGGACAAAAAAGGTTCCCTCCTACCTACAATATAAAATACTTCAATATTAACAATATCAGAAAAAAAGAAAAATAAATAAATAAATGAAAGGATTTTTATCTTTTATCTCTACATACTCAAAAACAGCACTTGCAGATAAAGTCAAGTGAAGTCCAAGAGTGAAGTGGGATGGGTGTGAGATGAGACAAAATGGTCTCAACGGTGGCAGCCTCCAAGTTGGGCATGCTCAATCTAAACAGGTAGGCGTTACTAACGTTTCAGGGAAAGGAAGAGAAACAGTTTTAGTTAAGAACTGGTAAGATGTACATTATATTACATAGGAAGAAAGCCACAAAACGTGGAGTTTGTAAACTGGCAGGCTCTAGGTCAAATTTTGCTTCAGATATGCTTTGCTTGGATTGCAGTGTTTTTGGTTGTTTTTAACTTCAATTAGCTGGCAACATTCTATAGAGGGATGCTCCACATTCTGATTTTATAACACAAAATGTTTCCTGTAAAACAAATACTCACTCATGAATGGATGTGAAGAATGTGAAATATCTCAAATATCCAACTGTAAATGAATATTCATAATTGCTTCTTTCTTCCTAGATAGCATAATATATATCTTATCAGCTCTTTAATGTAAAACTGTATTCTCATATTTTTACATAAATTTTGCACACTTCAGATCATGTACTTGTTCCTTTCTCTTAGGGAATAATCAAAATTGAAAAATAACACAATAACATTTTACTATACTGAAGTCAATTTTAAGCTTACAAGTTATAGAGCAGGAAGAAATAGTTTTTAAATTAGATTCTTTAAAACCAGTGTGATGATCAATCAGGTTAACAAAAATAAATAAGATTATTAATACCTATATTGACAAAGGAGCAATGACATAAATAGTCCAATATGCTATTTTATATATTAGTACAAAATTTCTGAAGGGAAATTCGGAAGCAATTTGTATAGAAGCCTCAAAAACAAAAGGAAGCAAACCATGAATTCTCAATACCAGAAATGCTACCTTAAGAAATGTATCCTGGTAAATGAATAAGTGTACAAAAGGGTATTTACAAAATTGCACAGTATTTAAAATCGAGAAAATATCAAAAAATGTTTACCTATATGTAGCCACTAAAAGGAATAATGTAGATCAATACTTATTGATATAGAAATATGTTCATATTATATTGTGTGAAAAAAGTAGGTTACAAAATAATCTTTATACTATGATCTGTAAAAATTATATATCTACCTATATGTAGATAAATACATTGAAAATATATAGTATTTTAAATTCTTATATCTGGGCTGTTTGATTATCAGTAATTGTAATTTTGTTTTTTATACTACTATATATTGACTACACTTTAATATTTAAATATTTAGCAAGTATTACTTTTACATTTGAAAAAACCAATGAGTACATTGCTTTTGAAAGCAAAACAACGTTTAATTCATTATACGGAAAAAATAAAGACTGATAAAGGTCATTAGTGTGCAGTTTAAAAATATACCTTCAAATTTATATTGCCTGTGATTACACTGGAAACTAGTAAACATTTACATGCAAAAGACAATCATTTAAAAAAGTAATCATCACTTAATCAATGAGGAGGAGTTGTGACTATTACCTTAAAAGATAAATGGTATCATTAGCTACATTTTAAATCTCATAACTTAAAATAACTAATAAAAAAATCAAAAACTTGATTTTAAACTTTCTAGTTTCCATTTACAGCTCCTTTGGAGCTATGGAGGGAAGCTGTGTTATGGACTCTTTTTCCCAAATCTATTTGCAGGCCCAAATCCCATGTACTATATCAGACATAAGCATGGATGTGCTGCTAAACAAGCTAGTGCAGGGAAGGGAGGCTAATTTGCCTGGTTTACCAATTTCTGTTTTATAAATCCTACTGTCATAAGCAGATTTCAAGCTACCAAAGTGAGGTCACTGAATGTACAGACTCCCAAACCCCCAGAGGATCTGGTCCCAGCACACTGTTGATTCACTAGCGGAAGATTCCAATCTGCTTCCACATGGTAAGCACATAAATCATGGAGTAAACTTTGTTGAAGAAAGAAAAGAAAAGAAAAAAAAAAAAAACGGGGAAAATATAACCACGAAAAAGAAACAGTTTTAGAAGTCACTTGCTCATTCCTGTCCATAAATGTAACTTAAAACTAAGCCTAAAACTTTCCTTAGAAATTATAATTACTTATATCTCTTTCCAGATGCCCTTTTCTACATGTTCTCTTACCTAATATATTATCAGCACAAATTTCATTATGTTTGTAAATACTGAGTTCAAAGCATATGCAGAAATATTTTCAGTTCTTTGGAAAGAAAATAAATAAAAATTTTTTATAGCATGATGTTTTCAAAAGGTTAGCCTAAGGTCACTTGCTTAGGAAAACTGCCCCTGAACTTGCTGACTAGAACACATTCCCTAATAACAGCACATTCACAGTCGTAAGTTTACATGGTTTCCTGTGATTTCTGCCTATCTCTCCACTCCACTAAAGCCCTGGCGGGCAAGGTGGTATTGTTTGAGCTCTCTCTACTGTTTCACTGGCTCAGTCCCTAGCACTAGCAGGTGCTTCAAAAATATTTTTAGAAATAAATACCTTTTTCTCTGTGGAAAGATGTTCACGTGTGTATATACACATGAATGGACACACACATACATACATCCCCTGTGACAATGTGCAAAAAATTCAGAGAGGGGATCTGGAATTTAAAAAGATTAATAGAGGTTCCCGCCCCTGTCATATTGGAGGCTTTGCAGTTGTAGGAGAAGTTGAAGAAATGGAACTTGGCATGGAATATATAGTTCCATCATCAAATGCTTTATAGACAGCAAGAATTACATTTACCATATATTAACGATAAATGTGTATTCAAAAGCATCACATAAAAAAGGTGAGGTGGGCTGTTTATTAGTGACAGAAGCTGTTGTGTTTGAAGCCACTGTGGTCTAAATATAAACAAAGATGTAACTGAGTGCATATAATCAAGCCTGATTACTGTTTACCAGGCTGACTTTATTACTGGCTCTTAATTCTTAGCAAATCAGAGACTAAAAATACAGATTTGAAAAATATCAATATTAAGAAGACATTTACATTTTTAAAACTGGAGAGCCCAAATATTCTTGAGGATTAACAGTCATATATATCAAAACGACAATAATTTTTTAATTGAAAATCAATGTTATCAGAAAGCAACAACAATGGCTCACAACAGAGACTCCACTAAACATTTAGCTGGTATTTTCCACACATTGCTCTGATGAAAAAGCGTAAGCGGTAAAAATGTGCTTCTGAGAGTTTTAAACCATATTGTACAGAAGTCACATCAAATTAATACTGAGGACCATTTAGAGCTTTTATTCTGAAAAGCTTTTGAAAAGGGATTAAACTATGAAAACTCTCATGATACTAAAGTACCTATTAATGGGTTGAGGAGGTAAGAAAGGAACAATGAAAGTGTTATTTTAGATAAATCTTTACTTTGTGTGTAGCAGCACAAAGCTTTGCTCAAGGGGCACAGCAACAGTTCTCTAGCGATATCCCACGCATGGAACTGCTGATTAGCAGAATTCTGTTGTCTCTTCTTTTTAGAAATAGGTCATTTTCTTTAAACAGTGATATAATATGGCTAAATACAAATGTATCTTGATGGTATGGACAAAGTGGAGCAAAATGCTATTCCACGTAACACAATTCTGAAAATACTATCATGAACTCTGTTTTCCTGAATAACAGGTAACTGTTCTTTGCAAAGCCTCTAATAAACTATTCTCCTAAAAATTAGTTTCCATTTCCTATGATAATATTTTATAGAACAAACAATTATGTTTTCAAAACAAAAAATGAAGAGCCAGGAAAGAGCACAGGAGTGAGAACACGAACCTAGACAGTTGTCATCTCATCAAAAATAATGAATGCTCCAGAGGTTTCAACTTCATGTCTTCCCAGTCGTTTGTCCAATCACAACAGACTACCAGAAGAGAAAAGAGTAGGCAAAATGCACTCTTCTTTACCAGCCCCAGCTAGCACCTGTAACCTCCAAACAATTATATACCAGCTGATTTGACAAGGCAGCAACCCCAAAAGACAACTGGAAATGTTGCTAGCCTGCTGAGCCTCCATCAGTAAAGGGGCACACCACACGGTGGATGACAGCTTTGTGTCTGTCCCATCCTACAGCCTTTCCCCCTCTTCCCTGACACACAGTCATGCACTCACGTAACAGTCTTATGGCTAATGATGCAAACATGAAGTGTAAAGTCTCCTTAATTTGACCCTTGTTAAACTCCTAATTGGATTGAAGCAGGCTCCGAGTGGAAAGCAACCCTGGATTATTCAGGAAAGCTCTTGCAAAATGAAGCCCAAATTACAAAAGGCTGCTTGGGCTGCAGGACATCACAAAGAATAGGCAATGAATTGCAGCTGTCACTTAAGTTAAAAATCTAATCAATTGCCTTTTTTTTACACAGGTAACTTTTAGAACAGTTTCTTCATTGTGATACTCTTCAGAGTACGCTTGACCCAAATTTAATAAGCTGCTATTAAAGCAGAAGAGCAGCTGTAGAGCAAACACTGTAGAATGAGACTGTGCATTCAGGGTCTTAATGATTTTAAAATGACTACAACCATTGCTTCATTCATGAGGAACAAAGCTCAGGCTCTCTGCTCAACAATGTCTTAACACAAACTGTCTGAGCAGACAGCGTTCATTTGTCCTTCATGAACTGCAAAGGTCAGCTGCATGGCTGAGGATATAGCAACAGTTTAATTGTGTTTCTTCTGTAGGAAGTCTGAGGGGAGAAACTTAGGAGTCCTTGTATATGAAAACTAGCTTTTCTGCAAGGAAATATACAGCTTAAGTACAGAGACAAGCGGGTGCATGATATGCAGACAGGTGTAAAACATGAAGTAATTATAGAAGCTCAAATTAGTTCTTAGGCCTGAGGCAAAAAAGAGAACAGTGCCTGGACAAAAGGGAATAGCAAATAAGGGTAGCAAACAAAAAATGGCTTGAATGTGTAAATTAGCAAGAAAAATGAGACAGAAAAGCAGCTTTACTCTACTATTATTCCCCACATGAGAACAGAGCAGCTGAACATGATCAAGAGAGCTTTGGAGAAGAGAGGCAGGCATCAACACGGACTCGAAGCCAAAGAGTGGCAGCTCCGCACTTTCTAGTCAGTCACTCATTATGTGCTGAAGTGCTCTTGAGAAGTGCCTCTTATACTTGACCTATCATATTACTTCTTCTGTAAACACATAATCCCTGCTTGTTAGGTGGTGTCAACACTAGCATTCATTCACTATGGGAGTCTTTTTGTGAACAGACACTTCAGAAGTGCTGCCAAAACCAAAGAATTGACACCATAATAAAACAATTTGAATTTCAACCAGGTAAACAGACCTTATGCTTTGCTGTAAAATGCAATGTAAAAAGCATTACATCAATTTTCTCTTATTTAGAAAAAGAAAATCCAAAACTGCTTGCTATAGCAAGATTGTTTTCTTCTTAAAGTGATTATAATTAACTTGGGTTATAGATCCAAGGCCAGAAATAATATCTATTCTTCAATTGCCTGGTGTGGTCACACAAATTCCACTAAGTAGTCTTTCTTTAAACAGCACCACCACACAAATCTCAACAGAAAGGTCATGAACAGCTCGTCAATAATATCAGAAAAGTATATGTTGTCTGTACCAGGCATAGCTGAGCATAAGGTATATGGGGAAAAAATTAATGGAGCATTTAGCACATTACATTTCCATTGGTGAAGACAGATATCATGTAATTAAACTATAATATGAATTAAACATTTAAGGTAGGTAACTGAGAAATATGATTTTAGTATTTTTAAATATATATATTCTTATGAAGATTCAGATATGAAGCAAAAATATTTTCATAGTGCATTTGCGTAAATTAAATAGTCAAGGAGAGGGTACAATTTATTAAAGAGACTGGGGCACTTTGCTTTTGAGCAGCTTTTCTTTAAGGTATCCCAATGATGTAGTCCCCACTCTCCTAGTGCTTTAAGAAAATTATCTCATTCTCTAATATTGCTACAACCAGCTCTAAAATAAACGAATCATGATGTTTTCATGTGGTATGGTAGCTATGTGTCACTACGGCATATTCCATCAGTCATCAGTGCCAGAGGACTCCTGCCTGTGGACCCCTTGTCCTAGGTACTACAAAGGAACCCATTTGCCTAGGGAGGAATAAATTGAACAGTAATTATCAATGATTTGCCATAGCTCATGAAAGATATGTTGGTAATTCTTACCGGACATATAAAAAACAAGACTAGCAATGAGAGGTTTTCAACCCAGAGAGAACTTTCTTTAGAAGATGGACATTACAAGTGAAGTATTTAACCTATACATAAACAGAAAAATATCCTTATAAGCAAGTACTTCTTAGTGCCCAATATCTACTAAGCATTTCCAATGCATTTCCTTTATGAAATTTGATATATATGACCTTTAAGGAAAAGAACTTTTGTGCAAATCAATATATGGTAAGATCACCAATGTTAAACATCTACCATTAAATAATTTTGCTTCTAAAATACCAAAAATGTTTGGGAAAAAGTCCATATTTAAGCAACACATTCAAGGTAAAAAAAATAGTAGCCAATATTACAAAGAATGTTTAGTAAGTTCTTAACATAAAGATTCCATTCAAGTGGTTTTTATTCTAAATAGACTCTCTTTAAGCACTTGGTAGAAAATTAGCGGAAAGGCATAAAAATATTTGGTTATATAATATTAAATAAGATTATAAATATATAATCTGAAATCAGCTAGATACCTGAAAGACTTGATTCTTCATCTGCCTATCATTAAAAGAGATAATATGTCTTCCTCATTTCTGTACTTCAGGTACGGTACTATCTAAATTGATGGGTCAAGTGTTACAAAACAGAGTAAAGACTGACAGATACTGCACCCAGATTTATGCAGACCTTCTTGATATGCAAATTAACCTCTTATAGGTAAACCAAATAATTTGGATGCTAACTTCTTCAGCACTCTATGGATATCAGTTAGTTTACTGGAAGAATAATATGCTAAAATGTACTTCCAGAGGATGAAAGAAAGTCTAACTTACTGCTACAGTGTAATTTATGTTCTGAGAGAATATAGCAAATGAAATAATTTTTCTTATTAAAATCTTTTTGAAAATTCCACTCTCCAGTAACAAAAACATTGTTTTAATGCAGATAAATATAAATGTTAAGAACCTCTGGCAAAATAGATTTATATTTTTCAGTCCTTTTTTTTTGTACGTGTATATGAAATCATGGAGTATAAGCACTTCCTCAATTTCTCCTACAGAAGGTTCTTAGGCCCTGAGTGAATCGCTTTAAGTGGCAATGTTCACAGCTTATGAGATAACCTATTGGAGGTGATCCTGGACTGATGATTATATCCTTAGTTTTTGTACAATCTGCATTTTGTTTTGCAGATTCTATCTTTAATCATCTACATATCTAACTAAGCTATTTGCATAATTCACAGTGCGTATGACTGGAGCATAGACTTAGGAGAAAGAGTTGCTCTATGGTTCTTCAGATTTGATAAAGTTAGGAAAAAGTTCCTTCCAAACCATAAGGAAGTTGTGCAATACTTTATTTAGAAGTTTGTTAAATTTGTTTGGGGGGAGGGGGCATTATTTTGCTGAGAAAGACATGAGATGTCCTGACTCAATATCTAAGTTCTAGCTCCAGCCCTGGGAGGGGTAGAGGTGCCTGCACACCAAGCTGCTCCAGTTATTAAGGTTCCTCCTTGACTTTTTGAGAAAAGGCATATTTCAGGAATTAAACTTATCCTTGCTAAAACAACTATGAAAAACCACTGATTGACTTTTCTTTTTCTTTTCTTGTCTTTTTTTTTTTTTATTGTACTTTATGTTCTAGGGTACATGTGCACAACATGCAGGTTTGTTACATATGTATACACGTGCCATGTTGGTGTGCTGCACCCATTAACTCGTCATTTACATTAGGTATATCTCCTATCCCTCCCACCCCACCCCACCCCACAACAGGCCCCGGTGTCTGATGTTCCCCTTCCTGTGTCCAAGTGTTCTCATTGTTCAGTTCCCACCTATGAGTGAGAACATACGGTGTTTGGTTTTCTGTTCTTGCGATAAGATTGCTGAGAATGATGGTTTCCAGCTGCATCCATGTCCCTACAAAGGACACGAACTCATCCTTTTTCATGGCTGCATAGTATTCCATGGTATATATGTGCCACATTTTTTAAATCCAGTCTGTCATTGATGGACATTTGGGTTGTTTCCAAGTCTTCGCTATTGTGAATAGTGCCGCTATAAACATACGTGTGCATGTGTCTTTATAGCAGCATGGTTTTTAATCCTTTGGATATGTACCCAGTAATGGGATGGCTGGGTCAAATGGTATTTCTAGTTCTAGATCGTTGAGGAATTGTCACCCTGTCTGCAGAATCTCACCCTGTAACCCAGGCTGGAGTGCAGTGATGACAATACAGCTCACTGCAGCCTCAACCTTCTGGGTTCAAGTGATCCTTCCACCTCAGCCTACTGAATAGCTGGGACCACAGGTGTGCACCACTATGCCTGGCTAAGGTTTTCATTTTTTTTTTAGAGACAAGATCTCACCATGTTGCTCAGGCTGGTCTCAAACCCCTGGGCTCAAGCAAACCTGCTGCCTCAGCCAATCAAAGTGTTGGGATTATATGCGTGAGCCACCACACCTGGCCTTGTTTGGCTTTTCTACGTAGGACTTTAAAAATCCAATTTAAGGAACACAATATATGAAAGTAGCGCCAGGCACAGTGGCATGTGCCTCTAGTTCCTCTCAACTACTTCGGAGGCTGAGGTGGGAGGATCCCTTGAACCCAGGAGTTTGTGTCAGGCCTGGGCAACATAATGAGATCTTGTCTTTAAAAAAAAAGGAAGAACAATACTGCCTATATCTTATTGAACTGAAAAGTACAGTTACAATATTCTTCCTTATTTTGTGCTGTAACTTCCACCCAATGATCTTACTTGTATCCTCTGGAAGATTATGTTTAAATGTTAATATTCTCCTTGTTATAAATGACAGGCTTTTCAGAGGAAATTATTATATCTTACTTCATCCCCATCTCTACCATCCAAATTAGACTCCTTAGTTGGGTACACTAGCCTCAGTTCTTTCAAGTCACATGGCATGGTTTCTATATCATTTATGAATCTTGCCTATCATCCAAAGTATTTGCTGGTTCAGTTTGTCAACCGTAGAAAGATTTTTAATTCCATTGTGTCAAAAAATCTTTGTATTATTTTAATCCTTTTAAATTTATTGAGGCTTGTGTTATGGCCTGACACATGGTTTATCCTGGAGAGTGTTCTATGTGCACTAAGAAATTCTGCTGTTCTTGGGAGTGTTCTGTAGATGTGTATTAGGTCTGGATGGTTTACAGTGTTGTTTGAGTCTTCTATTTACAGAAGGGCCCCGACTTATGATGGTTTGACTTATGATTTTTTGACTTCATAATGGTGCAAAAATGATACACATAAAATACACTCCTCAATTTATGATGGGTTTGTCAGGATGCAACACCCTTGTAAATGGAGGAGGATGTGTCCTTGTTAATCTTACATCTAGTTATTGTCTTCATTATTGAAAGCAGGGTATTGAAGTTTCCAACTATTTTTGGATAATTTAATATTTCTCCTTTCAATTCTGTCAGTTTTTGCTTTATGGACATTGGGCTTTGTTGTTAGGCACAAAAATATTTATAATTATTATAACTTTCCTATAAGCTAATTTTTTCATTATAAAATGTTTCTCTTTTTATGTAGTGGCTTTATTTAGTGTAAAAGTCTATTTTGTCTGATATTATTGTAGCCATCTCTAGGTCTTTTATGGTTGCTGATTGTGTGGCATATCTTTTTTTATCTTTTTATTTTCAACCTGTCTGTATCTTTGAGCCTAAACTGGGTCAAAACACATAGTTAACAGCATCTGGTTGTATGTGGAGAGCAGAGAGTGCATCTTATTTTTATTTTAATTCAGTCTGACAGTCTCTGATTTTTTTTTCTTCTCTGTTTTTTTTTTTTTTTTTTTGACAGAGTCTTACTCTGTTGCCCAGTCTGGAGCACAGTGGTGCGGTCACAACTCACTGCAACTTCAATCTCTACGGGCTCAGGTGATCCTTCCACCTAAGCCTCCTCAGTAGCTGGGACTACAGGAATGTGCCACTACATCCAGCTAATTTTTCCATTTTTTGTAGAGATGGAGTTTTGCCATGTTGCCCAGGCTGGTCTCAAACTTCTGTGCTCAAGTGATCCATTCATCCTGGCCTCTCAAAGAGCTGAAATTACAGGCATGAGCCACTGTACCTGTCCCAGTCTCTGATTTTTTTATTGGACTGTTTAATCCATTTACATTTAATGCTATTATTGATACGGCTGGATTTATATCTGATATTTTGCTTTTTGTTTTCTGTATCTTTCATCTCTTTTTTGTTCACCTCTTCCTCCTTTACTGCCTTCTTTTGCCATTCCTTCACTTATTTTTAAACTATATGTATTTAGATATTTTATTAGCGATTGCTCTAGGGCTTACAATATATTAGGATGATGCAAAAGTAATTGCAGTTTTTGCCATGAAAAGTAATGGGAAAAACCGCAATTCTTTTGCACCAACCTAATACATCTTAACTTATCAGACTACAGACTTATTTTTCAAAAATTTAGATCCTATTTGCTTACCCACAGGATTTGAGGCAGACTTGACTTTTGCCCTCAAGTCTTAATCACATTTTTTTTTTTTTTTACCATTGTTGATCAAGAAGGTGCCAAGCAAAATTCTCTAATATTTTGCTCTCATCTAGTCTTCTGACATATCTCACTGTCTCTGTAATTCCTCAACAGTGATTGGTCCTTCAGTCAAACCTCCAAATTCTGTTAGTACCCTGAAGTCATGAATTCATTTAGTGATTAATTACTTTCTTACTAGTTTCTTATTTATCAGTGGTTTTGTATTCCTTATATTTATATTCATTATACCCTTTATAAAGTTACATAAAGACAAATATATAGAGTTGTTTTTAAAAATATTTAATAACTAAAGATTTAAAATGGAAATTATGCATTATAAAGAAATCATTAAAGTTATAAAATGAATTCAGTTTTAAAAGATGTAACGATCCTCTGAAGAATAAATTCACAGATATATTTAAATATAATTCAAATCATAAAAATATGCTAACTTTTCAGGAATGTATATGTTGCACATGACAATATACCTTTTAAAATTGCTATTCTGTACTCATCTCAAAGTTAAATAATACAGAGAACTGAATGAATTTTAGAAGGGAAATAATCTACTCCAATGCCTTCATCACACAGGGCAGGAATCTAAGCCCATTAATAAAGATTGTATATTTTATTCAAAAAAGAGAAAGCTCTAGAACCCAAGCTTTCTGATTCCTAATCAAGGGCTTCCTCACCCTACTGGGAAACTAAAAAAAATTATATGATATGAAAACACTTAAGGGAAAAGTATCTTTGGCAGTTTTACATACTTCAAATAAAACATATGAGTAGGTCCTACCAAAATATCCTATGGACACTTTGGTAGTATTGGAAACAGATACACTAAAGTGGATTATCACTTGGGCAGACACCTAAAAAACACTTCCATATGGAATGTTAGGGTCTTTTAAAAGAAGAGTCTATGAATTCCCTGGCTCCAGGAATAAATTTAAATAAACTCCCACATCACTAGTTGTTGATGATAGAACTGCCTATCAAATCTCTCAAAAGTATTCAAAGCATTAGACTACAAAGGATTTCATCATGTTATCTTTTGGCTTCCAAAATCCCAGCAACCCCTCTTAGGCCCATTTGTTTGTTTTGTGCAGGCTCTGGTGACTCAGACTGTCTCCTGTTCCATTCACTTAACAGCATTCATTCTACTCTTCATGGGTCTTCTTTCCCGAAAATTCTTTCCCTCTCCACCCAGTGAATTCAGTATTCGTATAGAAAATCTATTCTGTACCTTAATCTTAAAATTCTTTCTTTGTATTTCAGCAGTCTATGCCTATGTCCATATTCCGCTTAGTAAACTACTCTGCCTATGTTTAAGCTATCTTAGTCACTTATCTATTTAGAAATTTTAGTACATCTACTTTTCACCTTCATCTAGGGTTGCCAGGTAAAGAAGGATTCAGCATCATTATCTCCCATTCCTTTTAGTGTCAGTTTAAACATCTAAATCCCTTCTTGAAGCTTACCTCAGTCCCAGTGCTTTAAGTGCCAAGAGAAAACTGTGGCCTAGTTGCATACTCCACCAACTTTAAAAACCACCATCTACAAATTTATCTTCCGCAATGTAACAGTTTCTTCCTGCTACATTTTCAGATCTCCACCTGGTTATCCTAAACCCAACATCTCACCCTCCACTGTTACAAATACATATGGAATAAAATGAAATGCAATATTAACAATTGTGTAGCATTTATCTTCAAGGAAAAAAGCCATCTCTCATTGTAGCCTCAAGACAATGATACATTTCCTTCTATTGATCTTGGAGATAGAGAGACCTCCATGATTTAGTCCTTCATTTTAACTTTAACCTCTCCTCTATAGCTTCTTTCTCTATGCCCTAAATATGTTCAAATACCTTTAAAAGTTTTTCTTGCATCACTTCATAATTACCATACTATCTCTTGCATTTCCTTTATCTGTACTTTTCTCTTTTTTATTTTTCTTTCCATAGGTTTTTGGGGAACAGGTGGTGTTTGGTTACATGAGTAAGTTCCTTAGTGTGAGATTTTGGTGCATCCATCTCTTGAGCAGTATACATTAAACCTAATTTGTAGTCTTTTATCCCTCATTCTCTTCCCACCTTTTCCTCCTGAGTCCCCAAACTCCACTGTGTCATTGTTATGCCTTTGTATCCTCATAGCTTAGCTTCCACTTATGATTGAGAACGTACAATATTTGGTTTTCCATTCCTGACTTACTTCACTTAGAATAGTCCCCAATCCTACTTTTCTCGAAAGTGTATTTTCTACCTCACTTTCCGTCTCGTATTTACTCTCCAATCCTATTGTGATCTGCTTCTGTCTCTACAATTCCACTGATACAAATGTGGAAAGACAAAGAACTTTTTATGTTATTTGAACTCTATATGGTAGCGGAACTGTTATCCACTAACTTTTTATTACAACTGTCTTGTGTTTGGCATTTAAGATGTTTCCTCCTTACTTTTCTGAACATTCCTTCTCATTTATTCCTATTGGATCATATTCCTCTGTTTATGTTCCCTAGCATAATTCCGTGTACTTTTTCTCATTCTGTGTTGTCTCAGATAACTAGTAGTACACATAAAAGATGATGGGCACCAAAAATAAACGAAGAGATGATGGTGGCTTGCAAGGACGGAAGCTGTAAAGTTGGTGAGAGATGGGCAGATTCTGGAGGATTTGCTGACACTCTGGATATTGGGTACAAAAGCAAGCGAGGAGTCAAAGATGACAGCTATGTGAGATGATGTGGAGAAGACCACCAAACTTATCAGCTTGAAGTTAAGGGGAGAGGTCTTGGCTGGAGATATAAATTTAAGAGTGTTCAACGTATAGAACATATTATATTGGAGAGTATTGCCTGAAAAATCCTTCACTCATTCAGGCACTGAGTACCTACTACATGCTATCAAAATAACCAGCAAAATTAACAAAATCTTCCTGTGGGAAGAACAGAATAGATGATATTCACTTAATTTTTCATTCAACAAACACACCTAAGCATGATGTTACATAAACTCAGAAGTCTGGAGACAGAAAAAACTGGGTTTGAATCCTATCTTTGCTAGTTATTGTATGGTCTTGGGTAATATAAGTTTAAAAGTACTCTTTGTAAAACACATAAAGTTTTTATGTATATTAATTAATTTAACCTGTGCAACAACCCTAAGACACAGAATTATTATCGCTGTTCTACAGATGACAGGACAAACTTCGAGAGGTTCTATCTGATAACTAAGAAAGCATGCTCTGGAGCCTGGGGCCAGATGGCAAAGATGAAAATCTTAACTCTGCTAACTCCTAGCTTTGTAAACTTGGAAGAGTTACCTGAATTGTCTATGTTTCAGACTCTTAACAATGAAATGAAGCCAGACGTTTCTACTTCATAGTGTTAAGAAGATGAAGGTACATACAGTAATACAGATAAAGCACCTAGCAGAATAACTTGCAGATAACAAAAACTCAATTTTAGTCAATTTTACCAATTTGTCCTTTGTCTTGTTTAAAGATGTAAAAATGTTCTTAAAAAAACGACCTGCAACTTTTTTCATCAAGTTCCTAAGACATGTTTTCAAGTGTTTAGCTGACTTTTAGGCACAAGGTAAAATATGAGAAACAGTAACTTCTTATGTCAGGGTATACAGTTAAGACTAGAATTTATCTAGGGCTGGATTAAGTATCTTGTAATGAGATTCAGGAATCTCCAACTGGTCCTTTGGTCGATAATCAGTCTAGTTGGTGATCTACGTTAGTATAGGTATTTCAGTATGTCTAACTAATAAATTGGTACTTGCGCTTAATGGTTATCTAGGCTCTAGAATATGGTAAATATTAAATACTGAAATCAATAGGTAAAAGTAATGATTCTTAACAATAAATTCTACTATAGTTTCTAGACAACAGAAGATCAAATAGGACATAGCTTATAAAACTACTTAGCTGAAGAGGCTCCACTATCTTATTTACTGAGTATAAGGCTTTAATAAAGTTATAGCCTTCTTTTGTTGGCATTTGTCTCTGTCCTCATTTTAGTATGCCCTCAGTAAGCTACCAGATCTTAACCTGCACAACAAAAGTGCCACTCATTGAAACAGTTATAACAGGAAAGGAAAGCAAGTTGATGGGATTTACAGTGTTACAGGCCACTGAATCACTGACTACTTGGTGAGGACATGTAAAGAAACATCATTTTTGACACTGCTAGGACAGTGAAGCCAGGTTAATGAAACAGCTTTGGAACATGAAAGCTACTCATAAAGTGTTTTTTTAAAACTTCAGATTTCCTTGGGAAACCTAATTAAGAAATAGGAATCTTCCATTAATAATTTTCAATTATTTTACTTGTAGGTTTTATTTCCCAGTGGTACATTTTTTAATAAACTTTTATTGCTTTATATTTTCTATCCTATTATCTACTTGCAAGTGCCATAAACATTTTGAGATTTAAACAAAAACATAAAATGCTGAAGAACTGACATTCTTCTCAAGCCTGGGGACTAATAACTAACGTAAAGTTTTACTTTGAAACATGTTTCTCAGCCTTTCAAATACCTAATTTACTTTTGATGTTCATCAAATAAGCATAAAGTAGCTGTATCAACACAATGCTAGGAAAAAATAAGCAGCATAGATTATGGAGAATTCTTAGGGATCAGAGAAGAGCATAAGAATAAATCACTTAGAGAATTAGCTGTATTCCAGGCTTCATTAGTTCTAATTATTCCCCAAATATGCTCAGCAGAATGCACTTGGGTCAGCTGGGACTGACACACAATAGAGTAGGCAACTTATAAACTCTTCAAAGCACAGAAAGAGTTCATAAAACGACCGCTTGTGCATTTAGATTCATGTGATAACACCTCTTATTGCATAAGCCACCAGATGAAACAGATGGGGTAGCTCTTCACTGGAGAATGTTTCTTTTGTAAACGCACTGGACTTCTTTATTCCCCATTCAAGACACAAACTGCAAGAAAGCCAAATTTCAGGCAGGCTGTCTTTGTCTTTTATTGCCTAGATGTCACAGCAGTAATAAATAAAGTAGTAATGAAACATCCTCATTAAAAAAAAAAAAAACATGTGCCTACACTTAAAGAAATTAAAGGCTTTAAAAAACACAAAAAGTTAATACACGTGTTTTTTTTTAACACCCATACAGAAATAAAATAACATGTATTTTGTATTTTCAAATTAATTAATATACAATAAAATTTTGTATTTTACTACTGATTCTCAAATGTATTCTGAGAGTTCTCAGAAAATGTTTTTTCCCAACAATGTATTCATTACTTAAGGGAGGCCTCTTTGCTCTACATTCACCAGTTCACTCTGTGATACTGAATATTCAGTTCTAGGCACTGCACTTGAAGAAAACAACTGAGCAGAATGGGTCTTGAGAGTACTTTAGCTTGATTTACAAATTTTCACATTGGCTTCAAATTATTAAAAGTATCACTTTTTAAAAGCGTTTACCTCTGCTCATGCTAAATTATTTAGAAACTCTTGTTATTGTCAAAAGGTTAAAATATATAGATCAATATGTTGGTGATTCCTATAATAGTCTACAAGTCCTAGGAGCACATCTATTTGCATTTAAAGTTTATTAGCTTTGCTGTTCATTGATCAAGCATGTGGGAAACCTGTAGATTTCATTTGTAGATACAAAATTTATTGACAAAGCAAAATTGATAAATGCCGAAATATATAAAGTCCATACTTTATCCCAAATGAGGCTTCTTAGTTACACATTTCGATAAAGCTATGAAAAAACGGTATTAGGATTTTAAATATTTGGAAAAAAAACTATACAAAGGCTGTGGAGTATTTAGTAAATTCAATGTATCCTGAGGTCTTATTAAGTGGATTAGCTACCTTCTATACTTAAGCTGAGCAAAAACATTAAATTCATTAAAGTTAAATTGTTTTGCTCTGAATATTCTATGTGTAGCTTATGAACACATTTTTAAAAAGAACTTATGCCTATTGATTCTTAAAATAATGATGTGTAACTTGTTATTATAAGTCAAGTCATGGAAAAAATACCTAAAAATAGCAAGATATGAGTTGGATGATTACAAAAATCATGTACTTAGGACCTCAGTAATAATATATTTAAACAAGATATTTGTTGACATACAGAATTTATCTGCATGGGAATGGAGATGCCCAAAAAGCTAATGTGACCCATGGCTCACTATTATTCTCTACTTTACATGTACCAATCCATTCTAGGGGTAATGAATTCTAGGCACCATACTTGAAGAAAATCATGTACCAGAATGGGTCCTGCACAGTGAGGTGACTTAAAATATGCCAAAGGTATAATGGCTGAAAGACTGGAATATGTTCAACTTGGTATCTGAAATGCTGAATTTAAAAAGCATGTATCTGTTAAAGGGATAAGACTATTCAGCAGGGAAAGTAGGGGCCAAAAGGTGAAAGTTTCAAGGGGAAATATTTTGGTTCAATATTAGGAAGAGCTTTCTAACAGAACTGTTGTAAGTGCAATTAACTATCTGAGTAGGTAGTAAGTTTCTCATTAATGGAGGTAAAAGTAGAGGTTAGATAACCACCTCTGGCTATGGTTGTTACCACGGCTGGTAGAGAAAATTCAGACAGTTACGAAGAGGGTTCCACTCTATTATCCTCCAGAGTTCCTTCCTGCCCTGACATAAAATGTCTGACTTATGAGGCAGAATTACTTTTTTCCCTGATACTAACCGCACGACACATTTTAGTAAACTTTTCACTGTTTTAATTTTTATGTAGAGTGAAATACAAATTGAGTATGAATACTGATTAGTAACTCTAAGTACTAATTCTATATAAGTACTAATAGAATTCTACTTTATATAGTAATATAATCAGATGTATCATTGAAAAAATTTCCTCACATTTTAGTATCTATACCAAAAAATAATTTACTACAGAATAAAAACAACTGGCATTGGCATAGCTTTCTTGGAAATGATTGCACTTAAATTCATGGTCAAAGGGAGTTTTCAATGTATCTTGTGCTGCAAAACAATATTGTGGGTCGTATAGCTCACTGATGTTACACAGTAAAACTATAATATGGATAAATCTTTACAGAAGAAAAGTATATAAATATTTCACTCAAGTAATTATTGAAATAATTGCTTCTCCTCATCACATTTATAAAGGTATATCCCATTAATCTTGAGTTTTACAATGAAGTGGTTATCTAGATGAATTAGTCCAATTTGATATTCAGTAAACAGTATATGTCTTTCCTAGTTTCTCCCAATGTGATAGATCAATACATTATCCTCATAAAATTAAAATTCATAACATAAAAATATCTCAGTATCTACCTATTTAAAAGTATCCTATAAAGAACTCTATCCTTAAAACTCATCAATTATGTTCTTTATGTAAATGCAAGCCTGTAGATTTATTTTTAGAATGACATTTATATCCTAGTAGCAGTTTCTACGAATTATAGCCGGTTATGGACATATGTAGTCTGGAAACTCTAGTGCTGATGGCAGCCACAGTCAGACAGACCTGGCTCTGCAATTACTTGTGTGACCCTGGTAAGACGTAACCTTTCTAAACCTCAGTCTCTTTATTTGTAAATGGGAGCTAATATTTGTAGGGAAGATTAAATGAGATTAAATACTCATTAAATATTGGTCCCTGTTCCTTATCACCCATCTTTCCCAGCTCAGAATTATGTTAAGTATCAAATGAATTAATGGGTATAAATCCTTTGCGAATTGAAAAGAATGTTGCAATTGTAAAGCATTATCTCATTTAATAGGTAATTTATCCCCGTGAATTACATTATGGTTAATGGTGTTCATTATTGTTTTGAATAATCCATGTAAGTATAGGTTCCATAATACGATAAATTTCTATAGAACAAATTAATAACTTAAAAGATCATATTTGAAAATACCCAGAGAAAACAATAATTAGCAACAATTATTCTCTAAATCATTTTGGAATAACTCAGTAAGTTTTAATGACATAATATAACTATTGGCTTGGGACAGGCTAGGCTTGTATAAGCAGTGGGAGAACTGAGGCTTTACCATTCATTCAGGTGAGGAGAAGAACATATTTTCCCTCAAAATTTCATCAGCCTATTTTTTAGACTAAACAATCTGGAGAATTTTCTCAATTACCTATTACCTGGGTTATATGCAGAGTTCAAACACACGCTCTAGAGTGGTTGTGAAGTATGTTTTACCCAGAGTTTCGTATTTAAGACAATTACAGCATTCAAGGGTAAAACACTGTAAATCATACAAATACTGGAAAATTTTTAAAGTGTTATTTGATATTATTCTGATTTTTGTTTTTAAAGATACAGATATTGAAACTATCACAGCTGATCATTTCATTCTGACATGAGTTTAAAAGGTTAAGTTACTATCTGAAGAAAGGTAATCTGGTTGCCTTTCACAGCAGCCTGCAAGCTCTGCAATCTGCATAGAGAGGGGCATTTGTCATCATTAGCTGAGCTGTGACAGCTGGCACCCAGGGTGTCCCAGAATCAAGAAGTGGCAGAGACACTCTTGGTTTAGGTTGCCATTAAGTATAGTAGGTTTCTAGAGGATCAAGTATATCTTACGAAAGCTTTGTGATGTAACTAACAGTAGTGAACATATTTGAATTTTCCATAACATGGATAATACAATGATAGCACATAATTAGCAGGTTGCCTCTAGACAACAAGATGCCAGATTATAGTATGAATAAACATCTACTGCCTGCCACTTAGAGAGGTAGAATTGTTTTCAGCACCCTAACAGCTCCAGCAGAGTGGTTTTTTCAGGGCTGGGTGATTAATTAAGTATATTGAAGGAAATAGGTTAAAGATGGAGACTATAGTTCTCAGATATATTTTAAATTTGGTTGTAAATAATGCATAACTTCCCAAGAATTAGCTAAACTGCACACACGCAATATAGCACCCATCTTTTTTTCATAATATGAATATGAAAATTAAAGTAATTCATTTAGATGCAGTCTTCCAATTGGCTGAAGTGTTTGTAATTGGTAACATGTATTTAAAAATATTCCTTGGCTAAAGTTTAAAATCAAAATCTTCTTACCAAATGGGTGCCACTATGAGTCTGAAACAGTTGTGGTAAGTAAATCTAGAAAAGAAGTTTTAAAACTTTAAAATGTTATAAATATGTCTCTTAGATCTTAATGTAAAACTATTTATCAAAAGAAAGTTTAAATTATGCAGGCTGATCAGACTTTTGAAAATTTTGAATACCACCACCCCTCTAAAGTCATCAATGCTTGGAAACATAATCAATAACATGGGGTTTTATATTATTATGTAAACTAGTTTTCCACAAATAAAACTAATTTTTGTGTTAATGTAAAATCTATGCAAATACATGCAGTCATTTATCAGGAAAGCTGACAAGCATTCCATATTGGAGGGGAAATGAAACTGCCTCAAGAATAGAGGCAATTAATTATTTCTGTATTTTTTCTTCTTCTGTCTTGAGGCACAAAAGTTATCCATCCAGTTAAAACAGCAAATGAAATAAAGAGATTTTTTTTTTATTTAAACACATATGGCTTTTGCCTGCAATACTGATCACCACAAGGTCTACAGATGCCCGTGGCTAAATTGTACACTGGCAGATGCACACAGGGGAAAACTGTGCTAATGCAGCGTGGAGAGCAAAACAAATGAAGAACTGAAATTGCAAGCAAAAAACAAAAAACAAAACATCCTACATTTTTCCCCCCGATGAGTTATACATTTTGTTTATCAAATGCAGGTTAAGGTTGCAAAAAATTTAAACTTAGTCTGTTGCAAAAAAGTAAAAAACAATTTTAAATTAGTGAAGGTCTCTCTCTCTCTATATATACACACACACATACATATTAATGTAGGTAAATAAGTATATTTTTTTTCTATGGACAAAATGGCTAGCAATAAACTTCTCAATTTCATAATTAAAAGCTTATGACATTCAAAGTTGATGTAGTATATGTGACTGAATACATGCTGTTGGAATTTCCAGTGTTATTTAAAAAATCAATTTAGGTACAGTCTCTTCAGGTATTACCAAAACTGTTAAGGGTTATTATGAGACAATCTTGTGGATGTGGATATTACTTCCTGGTGGCAACAAGAATCCAGTATTTAGTAGTTGTTTCCTTTTAACAAATTAATACAGAAAATGTATAGAGGCCAATTCAATCTTTTACTATCTTAAACACTGGTGTTTTTTTTGTGTGTGTGTCTGTACACAGACCGCATGCACGGGCTATATTGCAAACCATAAAAAGAGTGTATTTCCTAAAGATGGTTTGAGATTATTAAGAAAGCAATAACTTCTTTCTTAATAGGCCTGTAAGCATGCATAACATTAAAATTTCTATTGTAACTGCCAAATAAAAATATAAAACAGAAAGCATTTAAATAATTTGTATATCTTAGGGGAAGAAATAAAAGACTAGTTGTACTATTCCAAGTTGTAAAAAGGCAAAATATTTGAAAAGCATCATTATCAATGTCTTCACTCCTATAATTTAATAAGTCTTGGTTTAGAGTATTTGTAACCATCTAAATTTACATAATAATGTATATTTATACAAAATTAGGATAATGTATATTTATACATCTGTCCCAAGAATGTGCATATATTAAGTAATATTAGATCTAATAAACTCTTTAGCCTCAATTCCTACCACTCAAAGGGAAGGTTAATTTACTGAAAATGTAAAGTAAAAATATTGAGAAATCTTGACATTTCTTTCTCTAGTGACATAAAGCTAGAAACATTACAAATATGCCTCAAATGTTGCTAACTTATATGAGAAACCCTTTCTTTCTTACATATTTTGATGTGCAAACTGTAAACCCAATTCATAAATCTAACACATATATTTATGTTAGCCACTAAATATTAGGAGTTTCTTTGAAAAATGAATCTTCTACTAAGTATTAATTAGTCACATACATTAAACAACTTTACATAAAATAAAAATTATAAACATATTGCTTATATATCTGAAATATTATTTTATACTTAGCCTGTGTCAGTGTTTTTTGATTAAAACTTGTCTTTAATTGGAAGCATGATAAAATAGTAAATTCTAGGGGAAATAAATAACGGGTGTTACAGTCTAAAGACCTTTTGATATAAAACTAAAACACTCAGACATTTATACATTAATCATAAAATTTCCAAATAAAAGTAACGAAATAAGGGCATGAAGAAACATTTTTGTGGTAATATAAATGTTCTACATGTGTGGTAGAGCTTCTATGATGGTATACATTTGTCAGAATTCATAGAATGGCACAATCATATGGAAAAATCATGGAATGCTATTGTATGCAAATTATACATCGACAAACCTAACTTAAAAAAATACATTTCACAGAAAGACAAAGGTATACATTTTATTTCACTAGGTTCCCACTTTTTTTAAAATCAGGAACACTACATCTTACAAACTATGCAGTTCATCCTTCTAATTTGACTGGGATATTGAGATAATAAAATGGATAAGGATATATGAATATAAAAGTATTAACTATTCATTAGTATTACTTTAGACTTGATATTTTTGACAAATCAGTACATGAAAAGTGTGCTTTCAAGAAATAGTACATATTGGTGTACTAAAATGTATATTATTACCACAGTGAAAATAATGAAATGTAACTGGAAATATTATATAGGTATTATATTCTCAGATAGTTATCTCTATACTTATATGTAAAGATATGAAGAAAATTTATGTTTATAAACTAATTTCCTTCTTTTTCTATAAACCATTTATTTTACTGCATATAATATACATGATAAAAGGTAATAGTTTTCTATTTGATGTAATTATCTTTTTAAATTATTACTCTAGTTACTGATCATTAAAAAAATAAATCTTAGTTTAGAAGAACTACTTTGCTCATTAAAAAATAAGCTCCAAAACTATAAATTAAAAATAGGAAAGGTTATTTTAGACATGTAATCACTGGAAGTTGATTATCTATGTATCATATTCTAGTCTCAAGGTCATGTTGAATATTTTCAGTGGCTTAATCACATACAGTATGAAACAGTAATGAGAGCAATGCAGTCCTAGATGACCTAGTTCAGATGCAGGGATTAACATACACTCATCGAATCTGATTTCCTTGTTTTCTCTAAATGCAATAAAAATATAGCATATTAAGAGTACTAAAAATGTAGCCATATACACAAATATATGTAAATTCATGTATGTAAAATCATACATACATTTGTGTATATGTTATGGGTTTGGAAATACCTAACTTTCATATATTCATATAGAAAAGAATCATGTGAGCCCATTTATCCTGTCTGAATATTTCTATAATATCACAAGAAAATTATAAGCTGAAATCTAACAAAAAGATTTTAGTTTTACTAGAAAGATAATAGTAACTTTCTGAAGGGTTTGTGAGAAATTAGACTACTGGAATCCGTATTTCCTACACAATACTCAATAAATGAATGACTTGTCCTTCAATGTTTGGAAAAGGTTAGAGATCACAATTTATGCGGAGCAATAAAAAATTCTTTAGGTTGATAACCTCCCATCCCCCATTTTTTTTTTTTTCAGTTTGCAGATACAACTGAAAACATCCTGTACCTCTGTGTACACATGCAAATGAAGTGAGGAAACAGAGACAATTATGAAAATAAGCTGGGCTTTAAATTTCTTTTTCCATCAAAAGAAAGGTTTTGGCTAGAGTTATCCAGTATTACTTCAAGTCTGCAAATCAAGCAGTGATGGTCAATTCTTAGAAGTAGACTCCCAACTTCCATTTTTAATCTCAAATTACTTTTCTTTTCAAAAACCTATTAATACCAATATCAAGTTTATTAAGCAACACTGTAGACAAAAACAGTACTCTTCACTACAAATGTGACTATATGTGAACTAGGGCGATGAAGAAAACTGAGGCAAAGGCCTTCATCAGTCAAGTGAAGAATAAACAATTTTAAAAAATTAACCATGATTCTCAAAATGTTCTAGTTGAAGAAGTGAAATAGGGTCTAAATTGTGCAAACAGCGACTTCAATCCTCTGTTTGACTTTGAAATAAATCTGATATTAAAAGATGAAATAATTACTTTAAGAAATCACTGAAACCTTGAAAGCTTTCAAGCTATTTTTTGTCTCAAGTGTTCTTATACCAAGAATCACACAGGAAGAAAGGTATAGATGCCATCAAATTAGATTACCAGAAAAATTCTCTCTATTTTACTTTATTTAATGTGACACATAAAGAAAACCCTGCACAAATATCTGTCTTTAATTTCTCTAGTGTAAAAAAAGAAATGTATTGTGTCTGGCAGAATGAAACACTTGAAATAGCCTGGGTGCATTTAAAAAAAAAAAGAAGGGGAAAGGAAATCAGATGCCTACAATGAGCCTTCAAAGCCACTCCAGCAGTAGGGATAAATAATGTAATAAACTCAACTTCATATTCTTTTTATCTCCCCAGTGTAATAAGCACATATTAAAAAAATAAAACTTTAAATTCATGAATACTTGTGAATAGACTAGCAGCTAACAGATAATGAAAAAACACCAAACGATATCTATGTAAGCACTTAACATGTACGTGCATATCCTTTAACAGAGACCTTTTTTCCAGATGAAAGGTTACAATTGCTGAGATTTATGAACATGCAATTCAAATTTAAATTAGTTTTTTTCTAAAAGAAAAAAATTTGGCATTCTTGTATTTCTCAACATAACAGAGTTTTTCTTTAAGCTTAATAATGACACTATTTATGAATTGCTTTGTATATCCCATATAAGTAAGCAGGTTTACAGAAGTGGAGATAAGTTATTTAGGAAATAGTACTTGAGGAAAAGTTGTTTTGCTATTGTTATTTCGAACGCTTCGAAGTGTTAAGGATCACAGTATTTAATTATTTTATATTCACTAATACTACTAACATTGATGATAATGATGTGCTGTGTCCTTATTAGTATTATTTTTTTCTAACTGGTACATTTTAAATCAAGCCTGCCTCATAAACTAAGTAAATGAAATGTAAACGTCAGTTAGGCATTAAAATTCTAAATACCATTCAATATAAGCATTTCAAACTATCATTACATCATGAGATTCTTGAGATGCTTTTTCCTTCAATTAGGCCAGTTTTCCTTAATTATCATTCTATTATTAGGTCATGTCAAAGATGTCTGCATGCATACCACGGAAAATAATTAAGTATTTACATCCTAAAGCATGACACACACACAATTTTATTCTAGTAGCACTAAGATTACATTTTCAACAAAAAATATTGCAAGACTGGTATAACTGGAGTTTTTAAAAAAACTTTTCACATTAATACATAAATGTATATTAAGCCATCTCGATGTACTGCATAATCATTTGACGTAACTAGTTTAATAGGTCAAATGATATTTTTAAAAAATTTACTGAAAAATAGTTAAATATGTTACTCCCATAACATAAATATATCCCCCAAGCCTAGATTAAAATCGGCTGAATTGCACAAAAATATACTGTTATTTGTAATTCCTCTCTGTAGGTTATTTCCATAACAAAATTTCGGGGATGGAAAACACACTTCTCCGAATAGCTTAATTTTCGCTTCAACAATGAGGGGCGTCTAAGATCACTGAAAGGATTCAGCTACAGAAGGCAATTCATTTCACGTGTTCAGTGTAATAGACAATCACTGTGTTGCAGCAACAAGCAGTACTTGCACTAGAGTGTTATTCAATCCAGGGCGCCCAGTTCACCCACAGTGATAACCGCGGACCGGTGAATCCTATGTTATGTAAATCACCTTCGGCTCCGTGTGTGAAGGATGCTTAAGGAAGCAGCTTAGAAAACACAGTCCTGGCGTCCTTGAAACTAAATGACTTCACTTTCCTGGAACACTAGATCTAACGAGTTTCCTAGTACACCTTTTCTCACCATCCATTTTTCCTTCTCAAAGTGCAAATCGTTAGTGAAAAGGAGCTGGTTGCACCAATTAGTTTGCACGAAGTGCTTCGGTGTTTAGCTTCGCTTTAACCCAATTAAGCTGCACAGTGAACCCCGAAGATGCGCCACCTGCGCGCCTGGCTCCAGCCAGACCCGGCCGGCGTCCCTCGCAGGCCCGTATCCTTCCCGTTAGACCCACTCAAGGTCCCCCGTACAGCCCCGGGGACTCCCCTTCCTCGGCTGTCTCAGGTCCTTGACAACCAGGGTTGTTCTGCAGGTGGCCCAAGAAGGCAAGGGGCGAGGTCTTGGGGCAAGCATCTCAGAGGGCCTGAACTCAAGGGAGACAGCGCAGGGCGCAGAGGCCCGCGGCGGGGGTTTGGCTGCGACCACACCTGGGCCGGTCGTGGGCGGTCAAGGCTGAGGGGTGCGTGGGCACAGCGTGGCCTGGAGCAGACGTGGAGAGTAACCCGGCACTCCAAGTAAGGTTTTCAAAGAAGCTCACGCAGAAGTAGAGCGTAGCGATCTTGAGCCCAGAGAGTAAAGTAAGAGGGCACGGGAATGCGGCGCAGCTAGAGAGAGGGCGAGCGGACAGTACAGGGCCACCCGCTCCGGGTGAGGGCAGAAGGCGGCGTTTCCCCAGAGACCACTGCACATCTTCGCCGTGGCGGTTGCAGGTTCTCGGGCTCTGATGCGTTTCCCCTCCAACTGCCAAAAGGTAGCAGTGCATTCACCCGAGACGACGGCAAAGCGGGGAGGGGCTTTTTGGGTGTTCCCAAGCCCTGCTCCTAAGGGGATGGAAGGATCTTGGGAAATAAAGTAGATGGGTGCCACGCAACCCAATGTAATATACTATTTTCAGCTAAATTGTAATCTATCACTGTTGGATAAGGAGAAATTAAATAAGAGATGGCTTTGTGATGCTGTACCTGTGCAAAACACACAAACAAAAATAAAAAAAACTTAAGTAAAAAGTGGGATCCCTGCACAAGATCTTATTAAAAGTGGCTCTGAAAGTGCCTACAAACCTGTTACCGGGAGTTACAGGATTTGACTGGAAATATTCTTAATTGGGAAGACGTGGCATCTAAATTAAAGGTAGACAATTAAAAAATCCACCTAGGTTTAAAAACCACGACATAACCACTAAGTAGTATTTCTTTAGTTTCCTGTACTTTGAGGAGACAACTGGACCACCAACTAGGAAGAAAAGAAATTTCCTCCTCCTGTTTCCGGGTTCCAAAATTCAGAAATGAAATGATTTCATTTTTGTTTTCAAAATGATGTTAAAATCCAAAAATGACCCCTAGATGATTGCAAGTTAATTTTCTTTGAAAATGTTAACCATTTTCCCTTAATTAAATCACACAAAATAGTATAAAATTAGAAGTCTACTGCTAGGTCACCACTTAAGGACACTTAAGACAGGAGATATATCCTTAATTATACATCTGTAAACAAGCCAGAAACCCCTAAACCTTCACATTTTCAGGATAGTTATCTGTGAGGAGGCTTGATTTCTATGATCTCACGTGAATTTTATGAACTAAAATTCCATCCCAGAGACAACTGATTTTTCAAATGTTTCTATAGTGCATATATAGCTTTGTGTCCTGCTTGTAATGCTGGTCAAGTCTACTAAAGTGCAAAGACTGCAGCTGGTGGGGCAGAGGGATGTACCAAATATTTTTTAAACATCCTAACTTAAACGGGAGTAGATCATCTAACACATTCAGCAATTATTTTCAGATTCCTTTCAACAAATGCAAAAAAGGAAAAAACATAAGTAAAAAAAGAGCATACTACCTCCATAACGTTTCAAAAAATCATTTTAACATATAGGAACATCCAGAATGAGAAAATTACACAGGTACTCCTCCATCTAAAGCCAGCTTCCATATGCCAGTAGTCTGCATGAACAAACTTTCAACCTGCATATAAGAAGACCCCAAGGATTAACAGGCATTAATTATCTTACTCTAAATGCAAGTTAGTGATTTTGTTTTAGAAAACCCCGTCTAGATCACTAATTGATGGATGCGCATTAATACACCTGTATTTGCATTTCAGCGGTAAAAAGACAGGCAGGGTTTTCGGCACAGAAGAGAGCTGCTTTGCCAAATCTTTTCAAAATGTCAATATGCTTCAAGTAGTACCACAGCTGAGATATTCCTCTTGATTTCCAAACTGTCTAGGTGGCCTGGGTGGTTTTCTGCCGGCAGCAGCCTCCTACCTTTAGTTTGTGTGCCTATATCCATGAGGGGGGATTAATTAGCCGGGTTGGAGCTGAAGGAGGCTGTCGTAACGAGCCCAGTGGCGATTGGCCGCCCGCCTGCCTGGCCCTGCCTTTATAATTTCCACACGAGTGCATCTGGGCTCTTAGACAAATCAACAGCAGCTTCTTCTGACATATACACACGCACACTCACCCTAGACACACTCTCAGCACACTTTTCCTCCATTTGATTAACAGTGCTGCACACACAATGATTACGGGAAAGCGTACATAAATACGGAAAGGGGTGCTTATTTTGACTACTAGAAGAGCTTTGCTGGGTCTCAGCACAACTTTTTTTTTTTTTTTTTTTTTTTTTATTCCTGAGAAGGTGATCTCTCCATGCGGTTCTCTCACACAAGGATTCTTTAAAAGAGGAAGAGAGACAAGGAGAGGGGGGAGAACAGTCTTTCACTTTAAGAACGGCTGGGCTCAAAGATAAAAGGAAGGGAAAAGCAGCAGCAGCAGCAGCAGCAGGGAAACCAACGCTGCAGCACTTCCGAAAAGCATTTTTGATCCATTTCTGAGCGCTGCGGCCCGTTTCTCCACCGAAGTTGGCTCCAGCTCTAGCAGCCGCATTGGATCCCACAGCTTACTGCGAGACTCCGGTGTACAATCCGGATCTCTGCCCCAACATGATTGCGGCCCAGGCCAAGCTTGTCTACCATCTGAATAAATACTACAACGAAAAATGCCAAGCCAGGAAAGCTGCCATTGCCAAAACTATCCGGGAAGTCTGCAAAGTAGTTTCCGACGTACTGAAGGAAGTGGAAGTGCAGGAGCCGCGGTTCATCAGCTCTCTCAACGAGATGGACAATCGCTACGAGGGCCTCGAGGTCATCTCCCCCACCGAATTTGAAGTGGTGCTTTATCTCAACCAAATGGGGGTGTTCAACTTCGTGGACGATGGCTCACTGCCCGGCTGCGCGGTGCTGAAGTTGAGCGACGGGCGCAAGAGAAGCATGTCCCTCTGGGTGGAATTCATTACCGCCTCCGGCTACCTCTCGGCGCGCAAAATCCGGTCCAGGTTTCAGACGCTGGTGGCTCAAGCGGTAGACAAATGTAGCTACAGGGATGTGGTAAAGATGGTGGCAGACACCAGCGAAGTGAAACTGAGAATCCGAGATAGGTACGTGGTGCAGATCACGCCGGCTTTTAAATGCACCGGGATCTGGCCGAGGAGTGCTGCCCACTGGCCACTTCCCCACATCCCCTGGCCAGGACCCAACCGGGTGGCGGAGGTCAAGGCGGAAGGTTTCAATCTCTTGTCCAAGGAGTGCCACTCCCTGGCCGGCAAGCAGAGTTCGGCGGAGAGCGACGCCTGGGTGCTGCAGTTCGCGGAGGCAGAGAACAGACTGCAGATGGGGGGCTGCAGAAAGAAGTGCCTCTCCATCCTCAAAACCTTAAGGGATCGTCACCTTGAACTGCCTGGCCAGCCCTTGAACAATTACCACATGAAGACTCTGGTTTCCTACGAGTGTGAAAAGCATCCCCGGGAGTCGGACTGGGACGAGTCTTGCCTGGGTGATCGGCTGAACGGGATTTTGCTGCAACTTATCTCCTGCCTGCAGTGCCGGCGGTGTCCTCACTACTTTCTACCGAACTTAGATCTGTTTCAAGGCAAACCTCACTCAGCTCTGGAAAACGCTGCCAAACAAACGTGGCGACTGGCAAGAGAGATCCTGACCAACCCGAAAAGTTTGGAAAAACTTTAGAGGATGAGTTAATCAAGAGCCGAAATTATTACCCTTCTCAAAGTCCTTATTAAGTGTAAACTTCTCTTCAATTCCTAATATTCCACTCCGCAGTGTAAACAATCTCTTCCTTTAAAAAGGAATAATAATACAATATTTAGACATCATCTCACCCACCCCCACAAGGGGAGAAAAAGTAGGGGAAGCGGATGGAGAAAAACCCAAAGCCACTAGTATTAGAAGACTTCTTGCCACACGATTTCCTATCTCCCTTGAAAAGTACACCGTAACACTCTGTAAACAGCCCGGTTGTAATGCAAGACCGCGACGAAGACTCCGCCTAACTATCAAAGGATTATAGCAATCCTGGTGATTTAGGTGCATCTGCCTGTGAGTAAACACGATTTGGATATGCCATCTGAAAGAAACTGTAATGTATATTTTGATTTGTAACAAATATTGTGATCTCACATTGTCTTTGAAAGTGTGGATGTTGGTGTTTGTGATTTGGTGAAAAGAACTTAAATTGCCATTCTTGATACTTCCAGACATTTTCCACAAACAAAGTTATCATTTAAAGGTAGATTTCCTCCTGGTACTTTCCTCTGTCTTTGAAAGTGTCTGAACTTTAAAAAGTTTACATTTTGTTTCAAAATATTGCTTGTTCTATTTCTAACATTCCATAAATATACTTGAAATGTTATTTAAATATATTCAAAGAAATTTGAATTCAGCTTATATAATAACGCTTGAATATCTGAATTATATATTTGAAAAATGCACTTGAAATACACTGGATAATTACTTTTGTGATTTAGATTTTAATTTGTTGCTGGTTTTTATTTAATTAGATGCTAATAAATGAAGTAAAATAAAAGTTGTCGTGTCTCACTTAAAATTGTTTCCTATCAAAAGATGTAATGCTGCATTTTGAAAATCAAACCCACTTGAATATCTTAAACATTTTGAGAAATATGCTAATGAAATCCTTAAAAATAAAACATTGGAGAAAAGCTCTTTCTGTATAGGTATATAAGATAATGATCTACTCTCAGTCTCTAACTTAACTTGCAAGACAATTCCTTTCTACAACAGACACAATTTAAATCTACCTTTGAAAGCTTGCTCTTCTTGTAGCATTTTTGATAATATAAGAAAAAAAGTATATCATGACAGTAGAGATGACTGACTTATTTTAAAAACTGCATTTGGAGCTGGAAGTAAAAGAAGTCCCATGACTATCCTTTGGAATAGTTTAGTTGTCAACAAGTGCTGAAAATGCTGATCACCTATGGGCCTTAAGTTAGTTAATTCAGGTGATGGTAAATTTTTGGATTTTAGCTCTAGTTTACCAATACTATTTTATTACATTTTATATCAATATCTAAATTAAAAACAATAAAGTTCTGGATCTGTGGGAGCATTTGTCTTTGACTATTTTAGAATAACTGCCTCTGAAAATAAAGGAAGATTTTTTGCAAAATGATGCTAGAATTTCTAGCGTGACACTTCATGCTCTTGAATTCTTAACCCCAGAATAGAAGTTTGCAAATTGCACAGTAACATGAAAGTTAAAACATTAAAATAGATATCAGAAAGTGCTGAGAAAGAGCTACTCTAATACTCTGGTGTTTAAAATCTACACAATAACATTTAATAAGTATGCATTTAACTGGTCCAAATATGTATTTTCTGGCATTATACTCAAAGAAGAATACAATATTTAAACATCTGAGTGCTAGCATATATATTTTAAATCAAAGCTCAGAGAATCAGTTGCTTTCCTCTTAAATCCACATATAAAACCCATTCTTATTTCAGGAGATGGACAAAATGGGTGTACTAATGGAGATGAATTTATATCTAAATGGCTCTCCCCCCCGTTTCCTTATAACTTTTCAATAATCACATTTCAATCTAAAGTTTTGAAAATTAAAAGTGATCTTAATAAGAAATTTCTTAAGACCTTTCGTAGTCAGCCCTCAGAGCCTGAGATTCTGGGCCCCAGGGACTTGGGAGCAATTGGCTTAACTACCAAATCTGCCCAAGCGCAAACAAAGGCACTCACAGAAAGACTGTTAAAATGTGCATACTCTGGCAATACAGGATTTAACTTCATTAATATATTCTTCAGTTCCATAAAGTGAACATGCTATTTCATTCATTTTATTTTCTATGAGAAAGAGGAGAATGTGCTCCCCTCCTCCACTGTCAGGTAAAATCAAACAAAATTGAAAACCACTTCCTGCCACAAAGCCACCAGTACCGTACATGGAATCGCTTTAACTCACTTTAGTGTCGATCTTCTTGAAGGCGGAATCATCCTCATCTACCTCGAAGTAGATTTCTGTCGTGGTGATGGAGAGAGTCCCCTTGGCCACCACCACGGGAGCGATGAGCTGGGCAGGGGTGCTGAGAACCACTGGGCCTGCAAGGCAAGGATAAGGGGAGTCAGGCTGATCCCCTGTGGCCCTTCCTGCTCCCTCCCAGAAGGGTACCAGAGGTTTTTATTGGTAAGGATGCACTAGAAAAAATGGTTCCTGTATTATGCGGCAAACTCTTTTTTCATGTAAGATAAGGACTACTTAGCTTTTATTCATTACCTTATAACAAGACTAGAGAGAAAAAATGGTATGAAAACCCGGAAGGTCAGGATACCGAATACCGCTCAATTTCCACCTAGAAATCCTACATGGTTGGTGAGGGGCTGCCATTAACCTACTTAAAAGTGCAGAACGGACAAATGTCCCAATTCTCCACTGAGTATCGCTGGCTTTTCCAGAGACCCTAGGCAGTCAGCACTGCCCCCAAGACCAGCCATCGCGCGAAGCCGCTCCACTCAGCAGCGGCGCTCCCCAAGGAGAGGCGAGAGGAGGAGAAGGGGGCAAGGATCTAAATGATAAATTCCGCTGTTGTGAGCGGTTTGCCTCTTGCAGGAAGATTAATCTAATATCTGTCTCCTAAGACGCGCTACACACACACATACGCGTGCATACGGACATTACATAAAGTTCTTATGTAGAAAAGAACGAAAATCTTAGTCACTTTCTCACAGAGAATATATCAAAAGTGATGAAAATGTAAGACGCTTGAACAAAACGATTCTCAAAAAAACCGTGCGAAAGTGCTACTTCTCAACTTTCCAAACTGCAGAAACAGCTTCACTAAAAGTGCCTGCCAGGGTGCTTGCTTCGAATTCCCTCAATCTGTTAAGGTTGAAAATCACGAATTACAAAGCGTTTAGAATATGAATTCAAATGGGATATTACCTAAATGTTTCCTGTAAAGTCTCCCCAAAGGGAGACATTCTTCGCAATCCTGGATTTGAAACACGATACAACGTTATACATAACGTGGGGAGCGGATACAACCATTCATTTGTCGGCAGCAAGGGCGCATCATAATCCCTTCCACTTCTCCCCTCAAATGCATACAGTCAAGTGCGTCACAATAACAGTCGGGGAAAGGCAATAAAAAGTCAGGTTCTCTGCGGCCGCTAGGCCTCGGCCCTCCGGGCGGAGATCCCTCGCGCCGACACCGCCCTCAGCCCCCGCCGGGCCGGCCTCGGGAGACGCGGCCAAGTTGGCCTTCCCTGGCGCAGCACACACACCCAATCTGCGACCGTCCTGCACAAAGCCGAGCCTTCCCGAGGCTGCAGGAACACAGAGGGCTGGGCTGGCTTCTGTCGCGATTACAAGGGGGTGGCTAAGGAGCAAACTGTGACAGTGTCAGCTTTCAGCCTGTCGGGACTGCCTGGGCCAGACCCACGCACAGTCCTGTCTTTCATCTCACTGCTCTCGATCCTCGGATAAGCCCTCGGGGCTCGTGGACTCTGGGCTTCGGCCTCTGCCCAGCGGAGTCGGGGTCCACCTCGGTTGCACAAGGTTTTTCTTTGGAAAGGGAGAGGCAGTCGATCTGAAGCACCACTTTAAAGGCTCATCAATCTTAATCTAGGTTGCTCAAGTAATTACGCCCGAATCTCTTGTACGATTACAAGTGGATTTGGGTTTCTATTCCCCAGGCCCTCCTTTGTGTTTATTGGAGGGTCTGTGCGCGCGCTTGGCGGCGCCTCCTGCCTTCCGCGCCCTCCTCCGAATCCCCCAACGCTCGGGCCGGTTCGAACCGCTCCCTTAACCCTTAAGCAACCAGGACGCTCCCTTGGATGCCAGTTTTCCTATTTTCTCTCTGAGGAAATCTATGCGGTTTACTCTTGATTGGGGCAAGGTGAGAAAGGTGATTTGGTTCACACTGGAAACAAAGTTATACATTTTTAGGCACTGCTAAAAACCTCAAAAAAGTCTCCATTCTAAAGACAGTGGACTATCAAGATTTATAACAGGTTTCTGGCATTTGGAGACAAATAATGGTCAAAAACACTAAAAATGGCGAATTACTTCTTTCTCCTAAAAAGTAATGTAACGTATCCAAATTGAGAACATGAGAAAAAAGATCGTGAAACATCAAAACCGTACCCATTGATTTACTGAAATACATTACAATTTTTAAGGACACGATCCGTGAACTTTCTATGGGGACACATCTTCTCTACTTACTCCTCTGCGTTTCTGAAAGGAGACGGCTTCCTTTAGATTTTACTCCAATGTCGTTCTGTTGAGGAGATTTTCTGGGCGTTTATAAAAGGGCTTCGAACTGGTCTTTCTTTAAGAAAGACACATCATGAAATATTCAGCATTAATAGTGTGTCATTTTTACCCTCGTCCTTTGGAAATCTCCAATTACAACTTCCAATTCCATAGCATGTTTAAGGAGCACTGAATCTTTTTGTTGTAGTCTTCAGGGAGCAAACCAGCCGCAGAGAGAATACGGAGTTAATCCACTACAGCAACAGAGAGAGGGGATTATGTTTTAATCCCCTTTGGGGGAGCCTTTGGATTTTAGGGATCCGATATTAAAATGTTTACACAAGGCACAATCATAAGCCAGTAGATCTTCCATATGGTACCTGGTTATTTGAAAACCTTGGATCTCTTTCCAAATAAAAATAGTTTATAAAGAACAGCATCTCTGAATAACGGTGAGATGGTGATCTAGCTGATTCTGTTCTAGAAGATAACTTAAGTAACTACAAATTTAACTTCCTAAACTTTGCTTGGTGTAGTGAGTTGAGGAATGACTAAATATATTCATCCCAATCACTACTGTAGCAATAAAAGAATAAATTATAATGTCCTCAGCATACATAGAAGTATTGATATTAAATGTTAAACAAATGGATAAGACAAAACCTCTTCTTATTGCATTGATGCATATAATAATTTAAAATTCTACCATCTAAAGTGGTAATTAAAAGGAAAATACAAATGTTATTTACTTTTTACAACTGGCAATATAATGCTTAAAAAATACTGTTCCATTACGATTTTTGAAAGAAGGATAGGGGTATTACTTCCCATTTATCTAACCTAAAATGTGAACTAGAACAAAAACCACCCTAGCATAATGAATCTTTAAAATAATAACTTCTCTTTAGAGCCATAAGATCTTTAACCAGTTGAGATGGTAAACCTCATCATGGACCTAGAGTAGAAAGTACACATGTTTTATATTAAAAAAGAAACCATTTATCAAATACACTTTAAAAGTAGAATGTTAAAATACTTGTGGGTTTAGATTATCCTGATGAAAATCAAAATTTCAAGCCCAGAAATCTTAATAATACACTGAGAATTTGGTAAAACTTTACAATTTACAGAATTCTTTTTTGTTTTTTGAGATGGAGTCTTGCTCTGTCGCCCAGGCTGAAGTGCAATAGCTCAATTTCTGGCTCACTGCAACTTCCGCCTCCCGAGCTCAAGCGATTCTCCTGCCTCAGCCTCCTGAGGAGCTGGGAGTACAGGCGCATGCCACTGTGCCCAGCTAATTTTTGTGTTTTTAGTAGAGACAGGGATTCACCATGTTATCCAGGCTGGTCTTGAACTCCTGACCTCAGGTGATCTACCCAGCTTGGCCTCCCAAAGTCCCAGGATTACAGGTGTGAGCCACTGTGCATGGCCACAAAATTTGTTTGTATTTTTACAGAACTAATAGTCCAATATTCACAAATTTTAAGTTACTGGATGTGTCAATGCTTTCTTGCCAAAGACCACCAAGAACATACCTGTAGTTGAACAAGTGGGTTTTATTATTCATTGCAGTGAGAGAAACCGACAACAATAAGAACCATGGGGTGACTTAGGGGGTGTTAAAAGACTCATTGTAGGATCTGGATTTTACTTGTGATTTTGGGAAGGGTTCAGGAAAGCAGGGCTTTGCTCTGGATTGGGCTCTGTCAGGCATCAGAAATAATTCTATGATTAAGTATTTCAATCAATTTTATCTAGAGGGAGGGAAGACTAAATGTATGCTAAAGCTCTAATTCAAAAGATGTAGCAGTCACTCATATTAGCCAAAAGAGGGGAATGTCTGGTACTTTTGGGGTATGCACAGTGATCTTGCTTTTGTCTGTGTTTAGTCAAAATTATAAAGTTGTTTTTTGTCTCACATCATCATCATACAGCCCTGTATGAAGTTGGTGCTCTGTGAGGCTGTTCGTGTCCAAGAAGGGAACATCATGGCCTAGCAGTGAGCTCCAGGCCAGTTCTCAAAGAAAATGAGGCCTAGATATAGGCAGGCCAGTTCCCAGAGGTCAGAGGCTGCTTTTTCTTTTTCTCAACTGCAGGGATTAATCATTTTCGGGGGGGGGGGGGGGGGGGGGAGGGGAGGGTAAATTAATCATTCTCAGGAGGGGGTAAAATACATTCTAGTGATTAAAAGGCAACGATGGCTATTAAATTTCCTAATAATGATAAGCTTCTTTACAACTTTCAATGTAAAGCACAGCAAAGACTATGCATGGAAAAAGAGCTGCAGTTTAATTAAAACTGGAATTGCTAGAATTATTTGATGACTTTTAATTGGTAAACTATATTTAGGGTACATAAAATTATAATGTATTTTAGAATCGCTTGAATATTTCCTAAACTTAGTTTAATATTGTTAAAAGTTGCATTAGCTATATGGATTTTCTTCATCCTCAATTACTTGGAAACTACATGCTCAATTTGATTTTGGAACCTGTGAAACCTTGTTATTTTGGGATAATAAAAAATTGACTAATCTTAGTAGAATTATTAAACTTAAAATCCTGGTGTTATTTAGAAGAACTAAAATTAATCTGAAATTCTTTATGTTCACTGTAAAATAATATTATTCCAAAGAAATTAGGACAAAAATATAAAGAGGGAGTAAATTTTTATAATTATTTTTATAATGTGGTATACTTTCTAGGGAAGTAATTCATAGCATGAGTGACTGAACATATCTAAGATATCTATCACTGCTTTCGACTCTTTTTTTTTTTGAGATGGAGTCTTGCTCTGTCGCCCAGGCTGGAGTGCAGTGGCACGATCTCGGCTCACTGCAACCTCCGTCTCCTGGTTTAAGTGATTCTCCTGTCTCAGCGCCCCAGGGAGCTGGGATTACAGGTGCATGCCACCATGCCCAGCTAAGTTTTGTATTTTTAGTAGAGACAAGGTTTCACCAAGTTGGCCAGGCTGGTCTTGAACTTGTGACCTCGTGATCCACCCACCTTGGCCTCCCAAAGTGCTGGGATTACAGGTCTGAGCCACTGCACCCGGCCATAGACTCATTCTTTTTAAGTATGGTACAGTCAATTTCCCCAAAACATTCTCCCCCACAGAAATAAAAGAATAAGATGTTTTAATCTCAAAACAAATTACTGAAGAATATAATAAAGTTGTAACTGTTTTGGAATCCTAGGAAAGCTTTGGGCATTATGAAAATGGAGGTATTTGTGTATGTGCCCGAGGGAGGGGCAAGTTCTAGAAAAAATACTGCAACAAATTTTAGATTTCCAAATTTTAGATATCCAGGATGGTTCTCTGGGTTTCAGGTGATTGAAGTGTCTTAAGAATGAAAAAAAAAAAAAAAAAATCATAGTAGCAAAGTCTCTAGATAGTGACTGCTTTATTTATATACAGAGAATATTGATAGTTGTCCAGATAAAATTTCAGAGTAATGATATTTTGAAATTTTCAATTTTTTTTTTCTTTTTTTTTTTTAGGGCTCGGCATGGTGGCTCACACCTGTAATCCCAGCACTTTGACAGGCTAAGGTGGGAGGATGAGAGGCCAGGAGATTGAGACCAGCCTGGGCAATTAGCGAGATCTCATCTCTACAAAAAATTAAAAAAAAAAATTAGCTGGGTTTGGTAGCACATGCCTATCGAGCTATCAACTTCAGAGGCTGAGGTGGGAGGATCCCTTGAGCCCTGGAAGTCGAGGCTGTAGGGAGCTATGACAGTGACACTGCACTCCAGCCCTGAACTTTTTTTTTTTTGTATGGAAATAGTTGCAGAATGTTTTTGCTTGAATAAAATAAAAATATTTTAACAACTCATAGAATACTATGCCTCAAGGGTTATGAATGTAAACTTCAGTACTACTTCCTCCCCCACATATTCACAAAGACACAATGTACCCTCCCCTAAACTATCCATTATAAATATTCTAGAAACTCAAAGTTTACACAAAAGCTCACTGTTTTCAGGAATTGGCCTCTTGATGATCCTAGGTGACTTCTTGAGCATAATCTATCCTTCACACTAAGATGAACGATAACCGATTATCCCCACAGATCATAATTTCCTTAGATTATTATTGTATAAAATGAGACAGATGACAAAGAACACAAATGAGGTGTTTTGAGATTAGAATAAACCTACATCTGAAAAACTCAACTTAGCATAGTCTAAAACAGACATGGAAGGAATGGAGCCCTCTTATATGAACAACTGAATACTGCAATTTAGCATATTATTTGTTCATCATGGTAGATCATCTATTTTTACGCTATTATCTAAAATCCCACCTTAATGTATTTATAATACATATTTTTAAAAAGTACTGAGAAAGACTCTGGTATGCTCTAACTTTAACCTACCATTTATGTTTACCAATTTATTTGTAGAGCAGGTAATTCTTTGTCACAAGGAATCAAAAAAAAAAAAAAAATTGCTGCATTTTCTGCAAAGGCAGTGAGTGATTTCCTAGAAGAAAAAGCTTACAAAGCATATACACTATAGGTAAAATAGCACCGAGTTATTTTCCAGTACAAAAAGTACTAAACAACAGTGATAGTTTTAATGTTCAGTGTGAAAATTTGCTCTGCCTTTTGATTTAATAAGTGAGCCAGCTGAGATTTCCGTTTCTAGTTATATTACATTTAGTTCAACATATGGAATATATTTTTCACCTTCTGGAAGAGTATTGACTCTTTTATGGCACTGGGATATCATTTAATGATCGGGAAGAGTAAATTTCTACTAGACTAGATGAGTGAATAAACCAGAGGATATGATTTAAATCTGTGCACCCCCAGGTTGGATTAAGTAGCTTGCCTTTATATTTCTACAGTTTCCTGGCCATATCTTTATGGCACTTATAATATATTAAATATATGTGTTTAAAAGTCTGTTTCTCGAACTATTTGGCACAAGCTAATTGAAGACAGGGTTTATTATCTTGTCCACCTATCACGTATCTGTCATATAGTATGCAATCTATGTTTGTGGATTGAATATAGAAAATGATATATACCAGTGTTGCATTTATATGTCATAGTAAAAGCTCACTGAAATTAATATATTACATATTTTATGTTTTTCTGAAATTGATTTCAAATTTTTCTTTATAAATATAAAAGATAACTGTGTTTTAGAGAAAACATAAATTTAAAAATATACTGAAAACCAACGAGAGTTATAATTTAATTGATCATTCTAGCTATATTACATGTGTACTATTATGGTTTTAAATGGCATAATTTTATGACTATCGTATTTTTCCTGGTGTATACTTTGCTCTCTCTTTGTAATTAAATATGTAGGGGCATATTTAACTCAGCATTCATTCATTCATTCATTCATTCATGTAGTCAACAAAAATTACTTAACGAGTAGTGTATTGTTTTTGCATATAAGGAGAGAATACAGTGGTGTATAAGACATAAATTTTACCCACAAAGAGCTTATAGTATAAGGTAAAGAATACACAAAATAATTATGACATGAGGAAGAAAGGGTTAAACTAAGAATTGTGTAAAGTACTTTACGTGATTTATTTCTATTAACATTCCTGTGTGATAGCACTGCTATCATCTCCATTTTACACATAAGAAAATGAGACTGAGGGTTGGAGTAATTTAGAGGTCATACAACTAGTAAATGAGACATAGGATTCAAATCTGGTGATCTGATTCCAAAGTCAGGGTATTTGTTATATATGTTGCCTCCATATGTTGTTATATATGTCCCAAGAAAGGGACAGAAAAAAATTCCAGACATTCACAGATCAATCATGATTTCCAGCCTATTTTTGGTAGGGGAGTGAGCAGTTGGAATAGAATGATGGCAGTGACATCTGTAGTGAGGTGTGATGGATAGGTAGAATTTGGACAGGTCGGGGTCTTGGAGAGCACTGTGAGCAAGGGGAATAGTTTGGACAAATACACTGTTGCAGGCGTAAATGAGCAGTAAGTAAGTCTGGCCAGAGATTAGGGTGTGTAAGGGAAAGCAGTGCGAGATGAAACTGAAAAATCACACATATCCTTGAATGTCAGACTTTGTAGGTTAAGGAATCAAAGATTAGAGCTCAGAAATAATAATGCAGAGCAGTGCGTTTTACCCTTTTTCTGGGTCACACATTCTCCTGAGAGGATGGATAAATATAAGGATTTTTCTAGAAAAGTTCACCTATACATTTGTTCATCCTGATTACATAATAAATGAATAATTCATATTTTCAAGAAAAATTAAATTTTTTTCAGTTGTCTTCCCCTATCTAAAGATTTTTCTGCATCTGCATTTATCCCTGTTTTTCAGCAGTTTCTGGAGATATATCTTTCCTCTTGTTTGAGGTAGTTACCCTATCTGCGCTACTAGTCCTACCCTCCCCTGCCGCGTCTGCTCTCTTATTTCTATATTCTTTCTTTCCTTCTTTGTTAAACTCTAGGTATCCGTTTCCATCTCTTAGTTCCTCACTCCTACGCTCTCCTTTAATTTCAGTCCAACCTCTACTTAGGCCAAGCTATTTGGGAAATACTCGTTAATTAGTAAGTTAAAAGCGTGAAAAAGTCCATCAATTTAAAAATTCTGCAACTTTTTCTTGTTTGTTTTTTTTGTGACGGAGTCTCACTGTGTTGCCCAGGCTGGAGTGTAGTGGTGCCATCTCACGGTAACCTCTGCCTCCCAGGCTCAAGGGATCTTCCCACCTCAGCCTCCTGAGTACCTGGGACCACAGACTCGCACCACCATACCCCGCTAATTTTTTAAATTTTTTCGTAGAGATGGGGTTTCGCCATGTTGCCCAGGCTGGTCTGGAACTCCTGAGCTCAAGCGATCCTCCTGCCTCACCCTCCAAAAGTGCTGGGATTATAGGCATGAGCCACCACACCTGGCCTGCAACTTATTTTTAAACTCATAATTTTCCAAACACATTTAACTATAGAGTTTCTTTTTTCTCATTAGCATCTTTCAAAAGACCTGTGTTACAAGGAACATTAGTTTGAAAAGTGCTGAGCCAGAGTTCCTGACTCCTAAGCATAGGAGTCTTTCCTTTTCTCTTACCACTTTACTTCCTGCTTGGTATCCTATTACGGGTTCTCCTTCATTGGCTGCCCTTTAAACCTTGTGCCACAGGGCATGTGATTTTGGCCTACTACTTCTCTCTTTATTTTCTCACTTCCCTTAGGTGATCTTACTGGTTTCCATTATGAACTCCATGCCCACCTTGGCTCTCAAATTTCAAACTTCTATTCTTTTGAAAATTTTGGAGGCCCAACAGATCAAGCATCTTCATCTCCCACCCACAGAAGACCTTGCATCTGCACACTCCCACACACAGTTAATAGCTTCTAAACCACCTCTCCTCTCAGGCCTGATTCCCCTCATTCTTACTCCCTGCACTGGTCAGTTATTACAGTCTTCCACAAATTACCTTCTTTTTTTTTTTGGTAGCTGTCCCATTCTCCCCTTTCCTGCCTGCCGTCAATTTACTTGAGGCTCTCATCACTGCTGCTTTGGAAAGGAGCCTCCTGTCAAGCTCTTACCTCAAGTCTGGACATCCTAAAAACATATTCTACACAAGGGCCAGAGTGATTTTTTTTTTAAAAAAATCATCACTATCATGCTTAAAATCTTTCACAGTCTCACTGTGGCCTTCAGGATAAAATCAAGGTTCCTTATGGCACATAAAGTTCCCTCCCTGAGCTTGTCAGTTTCAGCTTCAGAGACTCCCTGCCTCATGCATTTTACCTAATTTAGAACTACTGTAGTTTCACACAGAAGTTAATCTTTTAGCATACGTTTCCCGCCTTCTGCAACAACTCTCTAAATAATTCTAAATGTTTAACTTATTTTTCAAGACTCAAGAAAGGAAATACCCATTCTAATAAAGGCTTTCCAGAATCCATGTTATTCTAGGACCATTTTTTGTGTTGTAATGGTTTCCTTTCTATATTTAGGTTAACTATTGTTTTTTTCATTATCTCTTCTCCTCTATAACTTCCTGGAGGGCAGAATTTTGATCATATGTATCTTTTTACTCCAAGAACTCACCATTATGTCTTACATAGAGTTGACATTCAATACTTGTATTTGTTTTGGTGGGATAACCACATTCACCTGAGTGAAGTTTGGATCTGGCATCAGAGAATAAGGGTCCAACAGGTCCTTCCAGGTCTTGTCCTTATTTTGTGTGATTCTTGACATTTTCTATTCTAATCTTCTATTCTAAGAGAAAACAATTGACTTGTTTTTATTGGACTGATGACTTGAACTGGTAGAACATATTCTACTAGAATAACTATTTGTAAATTAATTGCCATGTAAACACTTGTCCTTAGGGCTAATTGTTTAAGTATTTCTATAGCTGCTATTCTGGCTCTGCAACATCAAGTCATGGAAACAAACTAATTAAATAAAATATTTTCAGTATGCAGAAAGACTTATTGATCCTTCTGTGTAGCACTGCGCTAACTGTAGTGGCAAAATCACTTTTTAAACTTACGTTTGAGTAAGTGGCAAAGTCTTTCAGAGAGAGGACCAGGACACACTTAGGTATGGCAGTGACAAGGTAATGAAGAGCTCACTCTTCCTGCTCTCCAAGTTGCTAACATCCATAATTCGGTACTAGGAAAACTGTCTTGTTTTCTCGCATTTTCCCTCAAATGTGATCTAACAAGATGACCCATATATTTTCTCAGTAGGTGATCAATATCCTCATTCACATGCTTAAAACAATGATGAAAACTTAGTCACCTCCATATAGAAAAATATGGTCTCCTGGTAAGTTAGTTATTTATTGCCCTATTCTCCAGACTGGTAGAGAGTATGATTATAAATTTGTAGAGGAATTAGTTTATGATAAATTCTCCATACAGAGAAAAAAGTAGGAAATCAAAATGGGTTTCAACTATTACACTGTATTAAGAAAGAACAGATCTTATGAGTACGGTTTGTGAAACAACTGACCATAAAAAGGGTGGCTTTTATTCTTAAAATTAACAAAAAATGCAAATTATATATGATTTATGGTTGATGTCTACTATTGTGTAAATATGTTTGTTTGTCCCCTCCAAAACCCAGGTTGAAATTGAACCCTCAATGTGGCAGTATTAAGAAGTGGTGCCTTTAAGAGGTGACTGGGTCATTACGGCCCTGTCCTCATGAGTGAATTAATCCTTTTGTGGATTAATGAATTAATAGGTTATCATGGGAGTAGAACTCGTTGACTTTATAAGAAAAAAAACAGAGACCTGAGATAGCATGTGAGTTCCCTCGGCCCCTCACACGTGATAACCCTAACATGTGATGCCAGGTGTGGCCTCAGGACTCTGCAGAGAGTCCCTACCAGCAAGAAGGCCCGCACCACATGCAGCCCCTTGACCTTGCACTTTTCAGTCTCCATGACTATATAAAATAAGTTTCTTTTCTTATAAATTATCCAGTTTCAGGTATCCTTTTATAAACAACAGAAAATGAACTAAGATAATGTCTAATAAGCATGGTTGAATTGTGTCTTTTTATTATATTTTTAATTTACACAGTTTGGTTATCAGGGATGTTGTTACAATTAAGAGTGCCTTATAGTGTTTCATACATGACAGAATCGTGGTTGAAGGGGAACATATGTTTATGGAAATAAAAGAAATATGGATTACAGTAAAATGTTTGCACACTCTAAAAGGACCTGTAGACTTTTTGAAAATAATGAAAAGAGGCAAAGAGGCTCAATATTCAAGATGAAGCTTTTATTTATTTTTATAACACCTTAACTGATTTAAAAATTAAGTTAGAAATTTAAATACTTTAGCTTTTGTAAACAATAGGCATGTATTAATGTTGTCTCTAAGAGCATTGTGAATTCTATGTTTGAAGCTGAATGTGAATCCTTTGGGTATACTATTTATGACTGGGAAAGCAACTTCCTCATTCAAAGAGAGAAAAAAGACTCATAAGGCTTTTTCAACATCAAATAGCTTTCACTAAACAACATTTTGATGAGTTAAGTGTGAGTGAGTCAGGGACATATGGATTAAATTTCCCTTGAAATACACATGGGTTTAAAAATTAAGGGGAAAATCCTGAGCAAAACGCATTTTAGAGAATTCAGAATGTTTAAGAGATATTTCCCCCCTAAATACAAGTATCAGGTTGAATAACTTCTAGTTAGATTCTGTAACTAAAATGAAATAAAAATAAATATGGAGGAACCTTTAAAAAATACTAGTTTTGTTGGAGACAGAATGTTACATTCACCATTTCAGCACTGCAATGCACAGAGTTAGGCTTAAGCAGACGAATTTGAGTCTATCTGCACCGAACATGCTCTCTCCCATAGTACGTATTCCAGTCACAGTTACAACAAAATTTTCTGTGCTACTGGCTTAGACTCTTAGTCTTTTTTAAAGAACATATTCTTAGACAAACTCTTAGCTTTCAGAATTCTGTAGTTTATTTTAATTACGTTTTCCCAGAATTTTGAGCTCTTTCTTCTCACATGCTGTATATTTTTGTTTTATTCTCCTTTCTAGCTCAGTTTGCAGGAAACATTCAATTTATATATAAACAACTTTGCCTCTGGTATCTAGATATTCGAAGTTAGGACACTGAAGGTCTAACTGTCAAGCTGATCATTTCAACCGTCTACTTTAATTTCTTAGGGAAGATACATTATCTGCCATAACTTCCTGGTTATTTGAGTTACCAAGAGGTAGTGGTAGCAGAGCTAATTCTCTTGAGGACTTTTTTTCTATCACGATCTGAGTACCAATGTTCTATATATTTAGTAGATATTCAAAAGATGTTAATGGGTAAGTAAATGGGCAAGTGAATGTAGTCAAAAAGACGTTTAGGGAGGTAGAAATGGTCAGCCTTAAGAAAAATTCTACATAATGCTCCCTCTTCCACCTGCCAGCCCTGTTTTCACCACTGGATACCTGATTTTGTTTTGATCAAGTAGAACAACAGCTATAGAATGTGTATAAAACCTAACCCAGTTTACAAGAAGAAAAACAGTTTGAAAATATATTGCCCTCTAAAAATCAGGGAAGGTACAACTGGGAACTGTCATGAGCAACAAAGTGGGTCATGAAGGAGATGACTGGCACTTCAGACAGCCTTTTAATAGATCTCCTCCTTACTTCCGTATTTTTCTCATTCTTAATTTACATAATTACTTTTCTGAATTTTGGATTCTTGGTAAGTGTGTGTGTAAAGAAATATAAACCTACCATTATGAAAAACACAAATTAAAAATAAATCCAACTCTTACATTTGAATACTTCTTCCCTGTGTTGCTATCTCCCTGCACTAATTACTTTAAAAAAAAAAGTAAAAAAAGGTAGTATTACAATCCATTGGATATAGAACACCTTTTCTATTTGCTAAATTTTTTTTACAGTAACAGTACTTGTGGTATTTTGACGTTATAAATTGGAACTTACAGAAACATTTAGTTAAAATGACACATTTACCAGAAGCGGAAATGCAATAAAGATTTGCTTAACTTTAGGTGTTCCTATCCTGGAAAATTCAAGTGATGGCTGAATTGAAATTCAGCTTTTGATATAATTACCTTATACCAAAAAACAAAAGACAAAACAAAACTTATTATAAGCTATTGAAATTATTTGAATAATTCAGTTAGTATGGGCAGAGAGTCTGATAATTTGAGCCCCCAAATATTTATTTCAACAGCTCATAAGTTTTGGTTTGTCTTTTGTTTTTTGATATAAACAAATTCAATAATTATCTACATAATATTTTTAAGTGGGAACCTTTGAGGGCAAATAATTGTGTTAGGAGATTTCTACACAGTTCAAAGCTACACAGTATATATGAATGCTGTCTTTAAGGGTTCTAGTCTAAAAGGACAGAGAAAACATGGAAGAACATCTACAATGCAAGGCTTTATGTGGTATGTGTCTTAAGAATGATACAATCAATATGTTGTGGGGTGGGTATAATAAAGTAAGACAGATAATAACATGTCTTGGGGAGGATACGGAGAAATCAAAACCCTCACATGCCGCTGATGAGAATTCAAAACGGTGCAGCCTCTTTGGTAAATAGTCTAAAAGTTAAACACGGAGTTATTATTTGACCCACCAATTCCCTTCCTATGAATATACCTAAGATAGATGAAAACGTATGTCCACATGAAATCTTGTAAAATGTTTACAGCGAATTATTCATAGTAGTGAAAAGGTGGAAACAACTTGAATGTCCATCAACTAATGAACTGATATATAAAATGTGGTGTATCCATACAATGGAGTAAGTGCGATAAGAAGGACTACATGCGGCCGGGCGCGGTGGCTCATGCCTGTGATCCCAGCACTCTGGGAGGCTGAGGCAGGTGGATCACGGTGTCAGGAGATTGAGACCATCCAGCTAACACGGTGAAAACCTATCTCTACTAAAAATACAAAAAAATTAGCTGGGCATTGTGGCAGGTGCCTGTAGTCCCAGCTTCTCAGGAGGCTGAGACAGGAGAATGCCGTGAACCCAGGAGGCAGAGCTTGCAGTGCGTCAAGATCATGTGCCACTGTACTCCAGCCTAGGCAACAGAGTGAGACTCCACCTCAAAAAAAAAAAAAAAAAAAAAAGACTACTTGACAAAATATGGAAAGGGCTTGATGACACCATGCTAAGTGAAAGAAGGCAGACATTAAAGACTATCTATGATTCCATTTGTATAAAATGTCCAGAATAAGCAAATCTATAGAGACAGAAAGTAGATCAGTGCTTGTCCAGGGCTGCGAAGGAGGGAACAGGAAAATTGGTGAAGAAAGGCAAATGGTAACAAGGTTTCTATCTGAAGTGATGAAATATTTTAAAATTGATTTTGGTAAGAGTTGCATAACCCTGTGAACGAATATACTAAAAAATCACTAAATTGTACAATGTAAAAGGGTCAATTATATGATATGTGAATTATATCTCAATAATGCTACTTCCAAAAAAATGCTAATAAAAATATTATGGAGATGATATGATTGGCCAGTGAATATTTCATCAGTGTTTTAAATGGGTCTTAAAAATGGGTAGGGTTTTTAACAGGAGGAGATGGGAGAGGGAGTGGAACAGAGAAATAGGAAGGATATTTCAGGTGAAAAGTTCGCACATTAGTTTGGATATATATATATATATATATATATATATATATATATATATCACCTAATAACAATATATATATTGCTATTACTAACAGCATATGTATATGCAAACAAAAAATAAAATTATTACAATTTACAGAACTGATCATAAAGCATAAAGAACCATCATTATCATTAACTCAGAATTCCCTAACTTAGTAAAATTACTAACTTTCAGAAGAAACAATAAGGAACCTATATAAATTCCAATTCCATTATGTAAAATATTTCTATTGTCACTCAGCATGTGTGACAGAACTACCATTCTAAAAGAAATGAAATACCTTTCATTGGTGGGATGTCATTTTTTCAATTTAATTAAATCCTTCACTTATCAATTTATATAATATTGAGTTAATCCTGAATTTCGGTTACTCAATAGTTATTTGAAGAAACAACTTGCTAACGTTCAAATTAAAATAGGTAATCAAGATTTTATATTAAAATTCATTGAATTATACCAATTTCAATGTTTTCAGTAAAAAAGTAAATTGAAATCTTTAGTCACATATGGGATTTAGGTACTAATTCACTTTGGCGAATCACTACAAACTAAAAATGCAACTAAAGTAAATTAAGTTAGGTTTTATTAATATAATAATTACTTTATTGATTGGCATATTTCTATATTATAATCATATTAGCCATTTGCTACAGTAATACATAATAAATTGGGTAATTAGTAGTCACACACATTTAACTTGCCTCTTGAGACGAACTGCTTAGGAAGAAAGGGAACTAAAAGTGAAACAGAACATTGTATGACATTTAAAGCTTTAGAATTTTGTGGAACATTTTGTCTTTATTACAACTAGAAAACTCCAAACAAAACGGAGAAAACATAAGAAAAGGTCAACATTTAAGTAAAATTGTACTAAAAGCAGTCTATTTATCATATTGTTTTTAACTTACCAGATTGATTTGGACCACACATAGACTACCTATAAGCAAAACTAAAATGAATTATTATACATATTCAGATACTTCCAGTGTAATGGAACCAGTGTAAAAATTGAGTTATAAACAGAAGATGTCATTTTTACATCATTTTAGAAGAATCTTCAATGATATATACCTACACACACACTCACACACACATATTCAAATGTACTATTTGGTATATTTTAGTTTAAACCACATACTATGCATTTCTAAGGAAATACATTATTTTGCATACTTAACGTTATGCAAGTTACTTAATCTCTTGACCTGTTTATCTTTATTTCTAAAATTGGTGTTAATCATTTCTACCTTATTGGGTTGTTGTTTAGATTAAGTGGGTTACTGCCCACAAATCTGTCTGAACACCTATCCTAACCCTAGGCCTAACTCTTTTTTATTTAGAAAAGCTCACCATATCCATTTGTCAGTATTTTCACCTATAAGGAAAATAGTTTTAAAAACATGAAAATGTAAATGTACTCAAGAGTAACTGCTATTAAACAGTTCTCAACAGGCAGAAAATATAGACTTTACTTTCACAGAAAATGTTAAATCTATAATAGCAGCATCATTTATATACAGAAAAAAGCTGGTTTTGATGTTTGGCTCCTAGCACTTCATGCCAGCTATTCTTCTTTTTCTCTCTCTCTTTTTTTTTAATAAACTGAAATTGATCCTATCTTTTGAATTAAAAAAAGAAAAGAATTAATCTTAACTAAATTAGTACTTTTCTCTAAGTTTTCTGTACTAATTAGCATACTTTCTTCTATTTGAATTTACCTTAGTATTACATATTGGCAAATCATAATGCATAACTGCTTATCTGTATGCCTATGTCAACAAAACAGAGTTTTGTAAATAACAGGAAAATGTAGTATGTTAATCAACAGATTTAGGTTTACCTTTACAATTATAAAAATGATGTATTCTTTCATATATATTCTAAAAATCTAAGAACTGTAATTACTTTTATATTTGTGAAAGTACATTTCTTATACTAATAATATGCAAGCCATTTCATTAAGTTGTCATGAAAAGATAAACCTGTAATTTTTATCTCAGAGACTGAAATAGGCACTTTTTACTTTATGTATTTCTGAGATAGCAAATAAATATGAGATTATATTAATGTTATATACAGATTTTAGGATTTCCTGGGTTTGTATTTTTTTATTTTATGTTTATTTATTTATTTATTTTGAGATGGAGTTTTGCTCTGTTGCCCAGGCTGGAGTGCAGTGGCATGATCTTCGCTCACTGCAAGCTCCACCTCCCGGATTCATGCCATTTTCCTGCCTCAGCTTCCCGAGTAGCTGGGACTACAGGCGCCCGCCACCACGCCCGGCTAGTTTCTTGTATTTTTAGTAGAGACGGGGTTTCACCATGTTAGCCAGGATGGTCTCGATCTCCTGACCCTGTGTTCCACCCAGGCTGGCCTCCCAAAGTGCTGGGAATAAAGGCGTGAGCCACTGTGCCCGGCTTGGGTTTTAATTTGGATTTAAGTCTCCTGTAAGGGTGACATTTTCTTTCGGCAGTGTAGCTCTGTCAGGCTACTTAGAATGACATGTTATGAATAAGACAGACATTATTATTAATGTCTTACTCCAATTTTCATTTCTGCAACAGAGATAACCATGATTTGGACAATAATTTCTTAGGGCAAAAACAGTTACGTATTGATGTAACTGCATCTTTAACCAATAGCTGATTTCTTAAACTTAAGAATGCTGGCTTGTAATAAAGTTCTAAAAGTGAATTTTATGTATGTAACCTTGTAACTATTATGTTAGTCTCGATTAATAGGCTTCAGTATTTACAAAATGAATCTATTCTTATAAAATATGCAGAATATTTCTGTGGCCCTTCATAAAACATCCATCCCCTACTTCTTTTCCACTGCATTCAAGGTTCAGAGTATATTTGTGGACTGCTGTTTTTAAAATGAACTCTACAGAGTAGGCAGAGGATCTATACTTTAGGACAGCTGTAACACACAAGGATCCTGCTAGAAGAGTATGAGTTAGGACCAGGTAGATTACAGATAGGAACAGATGTGCTCAATGACAAATCCGTTAAAAGAAATTAGAGGAGTCTTGATTCAGTGAATTGGTCAGAAGCCATATAATTTGATTTTTAAAAGTTTATTTCAAGCATATTTTCACTGTTCTTTAGGTGTTTGAACTTAACTTTTTTGGGGGCTTTTTTCTTATAAACATAAATTAATATTAATAATTAGCTACCATTAAAGAAGAGAAATATAAAAAGGTTATTAGTCTTCGTTGAATTGTGCCACTGGCATTACTGGGCAGTCTTACAATAAATTTCAAGGGACTATGCAAATCTGTATTAACTAATTAATTATCTTCAGTAGGAACAAAGGACCAGGGAGTCAATCTGAACTGTACAATTATTAAACATCTCTGCTAGCATATATGAATAGGAAAGACAACACATAAAAGGGTCAGAAATGACATTTGTGAATTTTCTATGTTCTTTAAGATGAAGAATGAGACCAGCAGAAAAGAAAACACATCTGTGGGCAAACAGAATCAATGACCTTCAGTAGCTTAAATTTCCAAATGGCCTCAGATAAAACTCTCTGAGCTACTAAAACAAACCACGAAAACAACAAAACCTTGCCGGGCGCGGTGGCTCAAGCCTGTAATCCCAGCACTTTGGGAGGCTGAGACGGGCGGATCACGAGGTCAGGAGATCGAGACCATCCTGGCTAACACGGTGAAACCCCGTCTCTACCAAAAAACACAAAAAAATTAGCCGGGCGAGGTGGCTGGCGCCTGTAGTCCCTGCTACTTGGGAGGCTGAGGCAGGAGAATGGCGTAAACTCGGGGGTGGAGCTTGCAGTGAGCTGAGATCCGGCCACAGCACTCCAGCCTGGGCGACAGAGCAAGACTCCGTCTCAAACAAACAAACAAACAAACAAACAAACAAAACCAAAACTTGAACATTTACTTAAGAATGTGAGGCAAACATTTGGTCATAGACTTAAGAGTACATTTAAATAGAAAAAAATAGTTTTTATAATACAGGAATGTTAATAATATAGAAATATCTAGGAACTAGCATTAGAGTAAACTTATTAAATATTTTCTTTCTTAATCTAGAAGAGGGAGAATAATGTGCTGTCTCCAGTTTACAATTAACAGTAACATCTTCTCTTTGAAGATGAAAAGAGAACTCTTTCAACCAATAGAAATAAATCACTAGAGACTTTCATAAAGCCAGATAATTTTCAGTTCCTTGCAACAAGAGTAATTTTGTGTCAAGAATTATAAATATAAGTCTACCTCTCTATTGCCACCTGCCACCTCAACCTTGTGTGGGCTGCAACCTTGTGTGGGCTGCAACTAAGACTCAGCTACTTTCTGAGACTCTGAAGCAGGAGTTTTTAAGGTGAGGTTGGGGATATAACTGCATGGACTGGTTTTCAGGGGTCAGTGATCACTATGACATTGTGTACAGAACTGTATGTGCCTCTTCATGAAGACATTTGCTTTCATCAGATTCTCAAAGTGGCTTAAAACCCAAAAAAGGTTATGGGTGAATACACTAAGATATCCATATCCCATCTGGTCACTGTAGAATCACATCCAGAATTGATCTGAGACATATATCACGACAAGATAAAACTGAGGCAGTAGGGGAAAGAATATCTGCTGGTGGCTTAGCAATGTGAGGCTACAGAACAAAACAGCAGTGGAGAGAGACATTCTTTAGAGTGACAAATGGGAGGAAATGGCAAATTCAATTGGCACCTGGGTGAAGGACCTATTGGCTCTTAAGAGTGTTGGAGATACATGTAAATCAAAGAACCTGTCATCCTATCCCATTTCCCAATTATAATACAGACACTCAGATGTGAGTAACTGATACTATTATTATTTCTTCTATATAAAAAGTTGCTCTTCATTACCTAGAAATTTGATGATATTCATTTATCGCCAGTAACATACACATTACTTTGGGGTCTTGTCTTCAATATTAGAAATGAGATAAAGTAACTTTTTAACATTCATGTGATTGAGCATTGTTACAACCATTGGCACTCATTCATTTACTAGGAGACAGATTTTGAATTCAGTAGCTTTGTGTTTATTTACAACAAATAGGAAAAACGTATTTTAAAATTTACCTGCAAGGTTGTCAATTTCTTTCTCCTGTAGTAGACTGACTGCATCATCGTCTCCTTCCAGCATAAGTTCTGTCTCTGCATTCTGGTTCACTATTGCTTGACTTCTGAATGTTTTCTTTGACTTTACTACATCTTCTTCCGTGCCTAATCACAATGAAAATATAATAATTTAGGTTATTATGATTGTTTCTGCTTATAGTAGGTATTATAAATAATTGATTGCTATATGATAATTATATGCTGCATTTACATATTACTTTACAATTATAGAACATTGTAATCTTCTTTACCTTGTTTGGTTTTTGTGAGAAACATGGGGTGTGAGGAGCTGTAATCCTCCACCCTTATTTTAAAGATGAGGAAACAGGCAGAGGAAGCTACATGCATTTTGGAGGAACCCAGCAATTGCTAATGTTAGAGAAAAGAACTCTACCACGTCTTAGGATTGGAAGATCCAAGTCTTAGGGCTCTAAGATCAGTGCATGTTGCACAAAAAGTCTGTACTTCACCCCACATTTATTTTCTTAAAATCACACTATTTTACATAACACACTTTATCTTAATTAGCTAATTAGCAGATCATTTTTGAAAGTGGATGAGATAGGTATGCAGAAAAAAAGAAACCATTCATATGTGAGGGGAAAAATTGATTATCATTGGAAAGTTACAGGAAGGCGGAGTTAGAAATGATGGAGACATAAAAGCTTCTTCATAATATCTATTTCTTTAGCAATTAGTGAAATAAATGCTGGTTTTTCTGAAATGATAGCCTTATTTTGCTATACATAATAACACAAAAAGCTGGCCGGGCGCAGTGGCTCACGCCTGTAATCCCAGCACTTTGGAAAGCCGAGGCAGGCGGATCACGAGGTCAAGAGATGGAGACCATCCTGGCTCACACGGTGAAACCCCGTCTCTACTGAAAATGTAAAAAATTAGTCAGGTGTAGCAGCGAGCCCCTGTAATCCCCGCTACTCGGGAGGCTAAGGCAGGAGAACGGAGTGAACCCGGGAGGCGGAGCTTGCAGTGAACCCAGATCGACCCACTGCATTCCAGCCTGGGCGAAAGAGTGAGATTCCGTCTCAAAAAACAAAGACACACAAAAAGCCAAAACCAAAACACATAAAAATAAGCAGAAAAACTGAAATATTGGAAACATTGCAAGATTTGACCTGCAATTAATGTGTAAGTTAGAAACGAATGCATCTGAATCCCTCAAGAATTTGACTGCTTAACAAATATTTTCATAGTTACATTCAGACACCTGCTTTGGCAGGTGACAATTAATATGAAATTATCTGAACTGAAAGCAACTTTTATACATGCATACACCACCCACACCCACACAAACACCACACACATGAAATACTTTTATTTTATATCACTTGAAGCTGAAATTCAGTTTAGAAGAAAGCATTGTAATTTACTGTGTTCTGTATTAGGATATAGTCTTCAAGGAGCAGCATTAACTAGGAAAATGTCTTCATATCTCATTTGGTGTGGTGGATATATTGCTGGAAATGGGAGCCTTATAAATCAGTCATATATGGTGTCGTATTATATTTTTAGGGGACATTATGGTGTTGGAACATAGACAATGGCTCTCCAAAGGATGTCATGCCTTTGGTCGAAAGTTTACAATACTTTTGGTCAATTCACCCAGGCCCATACCATAGAACTTCCAACAGTCCATTACTGCCTACTGATGTTTGCTCAACCATTGTGCTGTTGTTGTTTGAGACAGGTTCTTACTCTGTCACCCAGGCTGGAGTACAGCGGCATGATCACAGCTCACTGCAGCATCGACCTCCCAGGCTCAAGCAATAATTCTACCTCAGCTTCCTGAGTAGGTGGAACCACAGACACATACCATAGACGCATTCCACAATGCCTGGCTACTTTTGTTTTTGGTAGAGATGGGCTCTTACCATATTCTCAGGCTGGGCTTGAACTCCTGGGCTCAAGTGATCCTCTCACCTTGGCCTCCCAAAGTGCCGGGATTATGTGCATAAGCCACTGTGCCCAGCCTCAACCATTTTCTTGCAACTACATCTGGCTGTCATACAACTTGCACTGTAAAATAGTTAGCTTTTATCCTTTTTCTCTTTGCATTTTGCATACTTCTTTTTCTTAGTGAATACAGGCCAATTCTGTTTGCTAAAATATGAAAAAATTGACTCAAAGGCCACCAGAGTAAAAACACATGTTGAGGAACGTAGTCACATCACAATACCATTACAGAGTGTCACTGGCTGAGAGGTATAGTCTTGTCATCCTGGCTCCTACTGGATAACCACATTTACAGCACATGGTTAATACATACCATAAATGTATAAAGTAATAGATTGTTAAATAGATATTTTGATAAATACTTTAGAGATAAATAGTATTACAAATCAATGCTACATTGGAGGGGAGGGGAATTAAATGGGTTCCATGTGTATTGTTCTTTCACTGGCCCACAGATAATTATTATTTCTGGAATAAAAGATTGGGGATAGATCACTGAATGCTTCAGAACCTTATCTTAATTCTATTTGATTTTTGGTGATATAAAGCCAGCAAAAGAGTAATCTTCTGAGGGTAGCTATCTTTATAACTTGTTTGCTTCCTGGGCAAACAGAAATACAGAGCTTGCATCATTTGAGAACAAAAGAGGCAAACCCAATGATTAATAATTCAGAAATCTCTCCTGAGGTCTTCTTAGCTATATTTCTGGACTTTGCCTGAATACTATTAACTGAACATTTCTCTTACTGAGCTAATTGTCTCTTGCTCCTTCTCCTCCTCGTATTTTGGCCAACCATGTACTTTAGCAGAAATCTAGGAATTCATCCTGCGTGGTGACTGCCACGGCCCTAGTTCAGGCCATCAGTGTTTTTGGTCTAGAGGGTGTCAACAGTTGCCTTACTCACAACACCTTCCATATTTTTGTCAGAGTGATTTTTGTAAAACACAAATAAGTTGAGGATATTTTCCTATTAAAATTATTCATTAACTCCTCCCAATCAAGTACACCTAAAGCAAGACTTAGACTGGAGGTTAAAATCCAAACTTCTTAGCATGGCTTACCAAGGCCTTTTATCCTCTCATTACCAGTTCTGTGTCTTCACCACACCCTTCTCAGCAATATTGGACCACTTATAGCTTCCAAAATATGTCATGCTTTCACATACCTCTTTACCCATGCTAACGTTATTCCCTCTGCAGGGTATGTTACTACCTTTCCTCCTTGGCCTGGCTAATTGCTACTTGCCCTTCAAAACTCACTTCCTTTAGTTGCCTTTCCTAACAAACCCTACCGCACGTTCACAGCTTACACATAATTCAACTGCACTGTATAGGTGTTACCTATTATGTGTCTGTCCTCTCCACTAGGCTGTAGTCCCATTTCTGTAGCTTCAGTGCCTGGCGCCCAGCAGTTGTGCCACAAACATGTGCTGAACTGAAGTTCAAGTTCACCCCACCACCCTATTCCCTTCTCTGATTTCTTAAGAGCACTTGTAGTAGAGGACACAAACAAATGGAAGAACATACCATGCTCATGGATAGGAAGAATCAATATCGTGAAAATGGCCATACTGCCCAAGGTTATTTATAGATTCATTGCCATCCCCATTAAGCTACCAATGAGTTTCTTCACAGAATTGGAAAAAACTGCTTTAAAGTTCATATGGAACCAAAAAAGAGCCCGCATTGCCAAGACAATCCTAAGTCAAAAGAACAAAGCTGGAGGCATCACGCTACCTGACTTCAAACTACACTACAAGGCTACAGTAACCAAAACAGCATGGTACTGGTACCAAAACTGAGATATAGACCAATGGAACAGAACAGAGTCCTCAGAAATAATACCACACATTTACAGCCATCTGATCTTTGACAAACCTGAGAGAAACAAGAAATGGGGAAAGGACTCCCTATTTAATAAATGGTGCTGGGAAAATTGGCTAGCCATAAGTAGAAAGCTGAAACTGGATCCTTTCCTTACTCCTTATATGAAAATTAATTCAAGATGGATTAGAGACTTAAATGTTAGACCTAATACCATAAAAACCCTACAAGAAAACCTAGGTAGTACCATTCAGGACATAGGCATGGGCAAGAACTTCATGTCTAAAACACCAAAAGCAATGGCAGCAAAAGTCAAAATTGACAAATGGGATCTAATTAAACTAAAGAGCTTCTGCACAGCAAAATAAACTACCATCAGAGTGAACAGGCAACATACGGAATGGGAGAAAATTTTTGCAATCTACTAATCTGACAAAGGGCTGATATCCAGAATCTACAAAGAACTCAAACAAATTTACAAGAAAAAAACAAACAACCCCATCAAAAAGTGGGCAAAGGATATCAACAGACATTTCTCAAAAGAAGACATTCATACAGCCAACAGACACATGAAAAAATGCTCATCATCACTAGCCATCAGAGAAATGCAAATCAAAACCACAATGAGATACCATCTCACACCAGTTAGAATGGCAATCATTACAAAGTCAGGAAACAACAGGTGCTGGAGAGGATGTGGAGAAATAGGAACACTTTTACACTGTTGGTGGGATTGTAAACTAGTTCAATCATTATGGAAAACAGTATGGCGATTGCTCAAGGATCTAGAACTAGATGTACCATATGACCCAGCCATCCCATTACTGGGTATATACCCAAAGGATTATAAATCATGCTGCTATAAAGACACATGCACACGTATGTTTATTGTGGCACTATTCACAATAGCAAAGACTTGGAATCAACCCAAATGTCCATCTGTGACAGACTGGATTAAGAAAATGTGGCACATATACACCATGGAATACTATGCAGCCATAAAAAAGGATGAGTTTGCATCCTTTGTAGGGACATGGATGCAGCTGGAAACCATCATTCTTAGCAAACTATCACAAGAAGAGAAAACCAAACACCGCATGTTCTCACTCATAGGTCGGAACTGAACAATGAGATCACTTGGACTTGGGAAAGGGAACATCACACACTGGGGCCTATCATGGGGAGGGGGGAGGGGGGAGGGATTGCATTGGGAGTTATACGTGATATAAATGATGAATTGATGGGTGCTGACGAGTTGATGGCTGCAGCACACCAACGTGGCACAAGTATACATATGTAACAAACCTGCACGTTATGCACATGTACCCTAGAACTTAAAGTATAAAAAAAAAAAAAAAAAAGAGCACTTGTGTGCTCTTTCCCTTATGCTTCCACCATACCTCATAAACCCTGCTACTGCAGAATTGATAGGTATTGTAACTGCTTGCTTATCTCCACAAAAGCCTCCAAGTTCCTTCATGCCTGGAAACATGTTTTTGTCTTGGTATTCTCAGTATTTAGCACACTGCCTAGCACAGAGCAAACCCTTAAAAATCCTGAATAAATGTATAAACTCAGACATTACAGTTACCGTTGCATATTTCAAAAGTCTGAAGTTCCCAGGATATCTCGGAGTCTCAGCGATTTGCCTTTAGTTTGTGGCAAGCTGGAGAATCTATGTATTTACATGAAAAGGAACTTGTTTTTTTTACAATAAAGTCAAAAAAGCCTTTTACGTGTGAGTAATCTAATAAAGCAAGTTTTTCCTTATATAAAAATCAGGGGCAATCTTTGTCAGTAAAAAAAGCTTTATGTTACTTTTGTATTACCAAAATAAATATTTACCAATGAAGAAAATGTGGTAGAAGAAAGGTGAGCTCTGAAATGTATATCAAGCTTTCAAGTTTATCCCCTCTGGTTTTAAAGTAGTAAAACAATCATGACTTTAAAAGATATATAGTAAACTAATCCATATCAACACACTAAGCTTATCATCCTTGTTCAAGTGTTATCAGTTTGCAGCTCAGCAAACTTCCTGATTTTATGGTACTGCACCAAACATTTATCTAAATTAAAGTGTATGAGATCTAAAGGTGCTTTTCAATCACAATATCCTTTATGAATCAGAGTTTCATTCATCAAAATTACAGGCAAAAAGAGGTAAGGTCTCAAAGGGCTGTCTCATTACAAGGCTTGTAAACACTGTCCTTAGGAAGAATTGGTTTAACACTCAACAAATCAAAATCTGATTGGGAAGAGAATTTATTTGAGATCATCTATCTTCAGAAGACTGTTGGACTGAGTGCACTTTTTGGCCTCTTTAGCCATTCATCAAGAAATTAACAAGCGAATACCACAAAATACCAGAATGCCTTGGATCTGAAAATGTATACAATGTGTAAAGCTGGGTAGCATAGACATATATATATGCTATTGCCTATGAAAACATTAAAATACCAAAAAATTTAAAAGTTTAAGGAGAAAAAATGCCACTGAATTATAGCTCAAGGAAGCTAAATCCAAAACCATACTTATGTTATTTTCTGTATCATGTGACAACACATGAAAGCACTCTATAGACTGACTTCTGAGTAAATATATAGATATAAAACTCTGTATATGAAAATGTTATGTAATACAGAATATTGCATTGCACAAATCTAAAGTTCCTTTTTCATAAAATTTCTATTAATAACCAAGAATCCATGTGATAAAAGGTATATTTTAAAGGTGAAGTAACAGCAGAACTAAAATGTTTCTAGTATTGTTACTATATTCCAGTATTATTGTTACTCTTATTGTTATATTTTAAGTTACCATTTTAAAGTTTTATTGTTATTTTAAATAAGCATAAGTTAAAATGCAGAAATGACAAACTGGAGACATTAGCTCCTCTTAACGATATCAAAGAATATGTCTACCTGGAATGGCCACACGATCAAGGCAAAGAAATTAGTTCATGTGCTCTTTATGTTCTTTTCTATCGATAAAAATAAACAATTAATGTGAAGAAAAATATAGTATTTTATTTCTGTTTAAGAATTCCTCCTATAAATCAACTCTAAAACATCTATACTAATGAAGAAAAAAGTAATTCACAATAGGTTAGCTACAAATCATATGTGTGGCTAACACACATAAAAAAGAGATATAACCCCATACTAAGCCAGTTTTAGTGTAGACTCAGCTTTTCACCAGCTTATGCTATTATTATTTATACTGATTGTGGAACTATGGTGTTTCCATTTATTGAAAAGTTATATATAGGTATATTTATGGGTATTTATATATACTTATATACACAGTATATATAGTTATATATAGATGTATTTATTGAAAAGTTATATATAGGTATGTATATATAGGTATATATGTATATGTATCTAATATATATCAAACATGGAATAATACATTTTCAATGTTATTTTATTTGTATCATTTAAACATATGGTCTAAAGCTCATGATCTAGCCTCTGCTTATTTAACCTCACTATTTTACCGATTTGGCTTCTTTGCACTTCATATTCTCTAAAAGCTGAATGTTTTTGTCTGCACACATGCCACATTATCTCAAATCTTTAAGTCCGACGTATGTAATTTCTTTTACATAAAATCTCTTACGTGCCTTTTCCTTCAGGATTCAGTCAGGTTGATTATTTTCATCTCTGTATAACATTTGTATCTTAGAAAGAAGTCATCATATCTTATCACTGTTCATTTTTGGAGTGCTTTTAGTTTAGGGATTCTCTACTGGACTTTAATTTCACATGTCAAAATGGTACTAAATGATTGTTGAGTAAATGAAAACACATAAACACAATTTACATATTAATCATTTTACATGCATATTACTTGTTACTTTTCATGTACTTTACAGTTTCCTCATAAGTGGGAGAGTTGGACTATTTGATTTCTCATGCATAAGTTATTGTTCCCCACCAATATCCATTAGAAACATATTAAAAAAATTCAGACCAATCTCTTAATTTGTTTCCAAATTTGCAGAAGAGTAATATTAAGTATCTTCCACATTTTCTTTCACAGGATCATTGCAAAGTTAAAATGAGACAATGGAAATGTGTGGAGATTGTTTACATAGTAAGCTTTCAAAAATGTTTGTTAAATTTTTGATAAAATAAAACAAGAAGGCAAAAAGCATACTGAGTACATAATTAAAACTGAAAAAGAACTTAGTTAATGCTTTATTGCTTTTAATAGTTTTGCATAAGATTTATGTAAAGAGAGGGGAAAAAAAAAAAGCTGGCTTATCTGAGGATTAAAAAACTCAAGATAAAGCCTGAGTCTATGGTCTTGGCACAATACCTATCCAACATCAGGTATTCAACAAGTGATAGGTTTCTTTCCTTCAGTTGCAGTTAATATTCTTCCTTCCACCATGCTGTTATAACAGTGTCTGTATTAATTAAAGCATGAATGAGCCTTCAGCACCTCCACTAGATTGGATGCTCCCCGAAGACAGGAAGGATAGCATGAAGTACAAGTGTTATGAAGTAACACCTTTGGAAATTGAATGTAGTATAAATAGCTTACATTTTAAATGTAATGTATGTTTTCCATAACTATTTTATTCATTTAAAGATATTATTAAATAAAATTACATAAAGCACCAATGTATTTGACATATACTTTTTATTTTGCATACAGATATTTAATAATATAAATATGTTTACTATCTTGGATACCTGAAGGAAAAGAACTGCTTTCTCAAGAAGAGATAATGCATTTAATATAGGCTTCCTTTCATCTTTGGAAAAAGATCTTTGGGAGGACACTGGCAAAATAGAAATCTGGTCTAATTTTATTTTTACCTAAAGGTATTATCAGGTAATTCTGTTTCTAAACACTCAGAAATCAGTTGGACAGGATGGCATTCTTTATCAGAGAAGAAATTCTTTTCATTATACACCATTTCTCATTTTTTTTTTTTTTAGCTTGTTCAATGCATTTTGACAAAGTCTACCACTCTTTTAGTAGGAAGAAATGTTGCAATTCATGTCCAAACCTAAATACTTTCTAAAGTGCATTAATTACATGAATACTTCAGGAAATTTTAAAGCTTACTTTTTTTCCCATTAAAACTTAAGTCTGAGCAACAAATACCTTTTCAGACTAGTGCTTTTAGTAACTCTATATGATGTTATTTAATTTCCACTAAAAGGAAAAATATTTAAGATAAATCTACCTCTCAGAAAATTACACTAGATATGACATAATCTTGTACAATAATATGTATGAATCAATCTATTACTGAGAAGTTTACAATTTTGAACATTTCAAAAAAACCTGAAAGAATACTTTTTCTTATACTGAGGAACCTAGTGTTCAAAAACATTTTATGCTTGCCTTAGTTTATCTGTGAGATAAAAGTAATAGATACACACTAGAACAGTCTACTGCAACAATCATTTACTAATAAGTAAATATTTTTCTTTGTAAATCATCTAAATTCAAATTTTAATTTTGTGTTTCACTTTATAACATATAGTGTATCCTTCCTTAAGAAAAAAATTATGATAATAGGAAAGATCACTTTTCTAATGAAGATTAAGGACAAAAATTAAATCATCTTCTTTATAAAACAGCATTTTTTTAAAAAAAGAAAAGAAAACAGACCTTTCAATAGAAAAATCCCAATGGCAAAAATTGTTAGTGATACTGAATAAAAACACTAAATTAGAATGACCAGAAATCTCAAGCATTTTCTCACTCTTTTATACCTGATACTGAGTCAGAAGCCTCACTTTATCAATATAAAATTATTTTATGAAAGCAAGTATTCCTACACATGATATAAACTGTTTCTATTTGTTGTTCCAAACACATTTTAAGTAAAAATCTGATTATTTAGTAAGCAAATTTAATAAATACAGATACAAAGTCTGGATAGTTCAACCATCCAACTCCTCCTTTCTTAGTTGTGGATATTTTAGTTTGAATGAGTTGGATCTAACCATGATTCTCACTTAATTTAATTTTGTTGACAGAGAATATATTGAATAATGAAAAATAGATATTATCTATACCACTATAAAATTAAAAACCTAAGACACCAGCTTAAAATTTATAATAAACTTGGTTCAAAAATGCTAGTCCTTACATGGATCAATAATTCATGACACTTATGGTCCATTTTAGCACATGACTATATTACATAAAAGTCAGAGTACAGCATCTTATGTTTTTTACCAAAAAGGAACTTGTACAGACTTTTATTTTAAACTAGATATAAATATTACATCTTTAGGTAGGCTGTGTTTTGAAAAGCTGGGGGAAAACAGTTCAGTAGTATAGTAAATGTGCAGCATTAGCAACCTGGGAATTAACACATGGAAATTATCCCAACTGTTAAATTTGTATTCAGATTAGTTATGTTTGTAAACAATTTACTGGAATTTAAGAAAGAAGAGAAGAAAATGGCTACCTAACACCAACAGTTATTGCTCACTGGAAAAGGACATCAAGGACACTTGCAAGCAAAAGAATTGGATCAATATTAACTTGATTTTCATTTCATGCTTCCCCAACTCCAGTAAGCTGACAATATACTCTGATTATGTGAACTGCCTCAGAGTAACACAGAAAAGGTTATTAGAGCAAGAGGTGGAAATGGAATGCACTTTTTATATTGACAGGTCTGCTAATAGAGTATACTGATTTTCAAAGACATGCAATGCATTTTTACAATTTAGTTCTGACAGCAAAAACGGAATTTCATTTTATTCCTAATTCAAAATATTCATAGGTAAGCAATATTTCTTAGAGCAGACCAACAAATGCAAAATTCATAAACAGCATTTTTAAACAGAAAAATGCAATTAAAAAAGTGCAAGAAAATATTACTGAATTTAAGTGAAGCATTATATAAGTATGAAATGTTAATAACCTTCTTAATGGAGTCAATGTAGAAAACTGCATTCTATGCTTTTTAAGAAAATTTGATAAACCATATTTTAAGAATATACATGATGGTAAATGCAGACTCTCTCCACATTTTAGACTGGATATTACTTGGTAGGATTTTGATTAGCCATGAAGTTAAGATTTTTAATTATTTAAAATGGGATTTCATTATATTAAAAATCACAGGGCACATTTTACTTGTGAAAAAACATAATAAAACATATAGAAAACCTGGGTCATTTTGGAACTATCTAAATATCAGAAAGAGCAGAGATGATGCATTATTCATCTTTGTGACTATATGAGTACATTGCTTAGCGTTTGGTCCCTATGATAAAATACACACAGAAAAAGACTAACATGAAATAAATACATGAAAATGATAAAGACAGCTATCTTTACATGGATGACTTCTTTAAATGTTTTTGGCACTTTTTTTTTGGTATTTCCTATAATGAGCATATGCTTTTCTGAAAGAAAGCAAGAAAAGGAGGGAGGCAGGGAGGGAGGCACAAAGGAAAGGAACCTGTATCATGTACCAAGATGGGTAGATGGCTGGTGAGCAACAGAATGTGAGTTAGAAAGTTTGGCAACCATTAGAATGAAAGAAAAGATTAACTGGACAACTTGAGAGTCGGCTGACAGGGTAGGGAGACTTTCTTGCACAGTAAGTGACATTACCTCAAGAATGATGCTTAGTGTCTTCTTCTTTCTTCTTCTTTCTTCTTCCTTCTTCTTCTTCTTCTTCTTCTTCTTCTTCTTCTTCTTCTTCTTCTTCTTCTTCTTCTTCTTCTTCTTCTTCTCCTTCTCCTTCTCCTTCTCCTTCTTTCTTCTTCTTCTTCTTCTTCTTCCTCTTCCTCTTCCTCTTCCTCTTCCTCTTCCTCTTCCTCTTCTTCTTCTTCTTCTTCTTCACATCTAGCATTCCTTGTTTACTAGAGTTTTAAACTTTTTCCATTTCATGTATTTTCAAATAGGAGACAAGTTTATTTTTCCATCTTGCCGATAGCATACGCACTAAGACAATATTCTCAGTTTTTGATCTCAATCCAATTATTTAGTGATTTTTGTATCCCCATGGCACATTTAGTAAATGTCAATTCCCTATTTGATCATTGTGATGGAGCAGCAATTTTTGTGAAGGTGGCCTGGGTCATGAAGGTAGGGGAAGGAGCCAGTAAGAAGTCAAAGAATTAAGATGGCATTAATGACAACATGGCCTTCATTTGGGATATGGCATATCCCAAACATATAGGCTTTGATAGGTCATGCAAGTTAGCATTTATATTATATTTTAATTACATTATGCTAAAAATGAATGGTGGTTTTGCTCTACACAGTATTAACAACCAGAAATCAGATTACTATAGATTAGAATTTTCAATGGAGAATTTACGGTAAGAATTTTAAAAATGTGAGGGACAAAATCATGTTTGTATAGACAATTTAAGGAAAATAAACAGAGACAATAAATACGGGCTGGTTTTCCATGAGAGGCTCGCTGTCTTCTTTTAAGTCTATCACAAAGTCCAATGTGGACAGTTCACTTTAAAAGTGTCAGATGGTGGAAAATGGGGGTAGGAGACTTTTGAGACAGGTAAGCAATTGGCCCAGAGACATGGAAGAAAGAGGTAATTTTAAAAGTCTCTTTAATTATTAAAAAATGAAATATCTAAGTGATGGTGCTGATACAGATGATCTAAAAGCACTTTTTAAAACACCAAAACATTTAAAAATATTTTCCTAAATGGCACAGAATACATATCCTGGGAATGATACTAAGTTAATCTGTTCTGATGTATCTTTACAGACGATAGGCTATAAGCATCAACCAAATACTAGCAGGTAAACTTTACAGCAGGGAAATGTTCAGTAATGCCCTTACAGTTAAGGAAATTCCAAATGTATTTACTACAACACACTGTAGAGTAACAGACTGGTATTTGGGTTGAGTTTTAGCTTTATCTATCACTTATTATTTAGCACATCACCTAATTTCTATGGTTTGTCATTTTCCAAATAAAAATCACTTAATGACAATCCCCTTCACAGCAGGGCCACCACTGTGTTTCAGCCTCATCTTCACACCATTTCCCCACACTATCCTGTGTTCCATTATTCAGTACCATTTTCCATTCCTTGAATACATTATGTTGTATTATGTGGTCCCTTTTTCCACAATGCCACTCTCCCACTCATTGGCTTGGGAAGACTTCCATTCATCCTTTCGACTCCAGCTAAAATATATTTCTTCAGTTAGGCAACCTTCTTTACTGAGCTCCCATAACATTTTTAATATACTTTGATGAAAATATTATAATTGTATATTGTAATCACTTATAAATGCGATTGTGTGTACACTTTACCAAAAATTAGTCTACAAGAAGCAAGATTTTGAACAATGATCTAAATTAGTTCCATGCCAGTCAGAAGTAATTTGGAAACGCCATCCTTCCAGACCTAGTTTATAGAAAATCCATCCTTCAATGTTGTTACCCAAAGTGATGAACAGCGTGGTTAAAATCTGTTTGTATACCTTAAAATTAATCAATTATCGGGCTGGGCGTGGTAGCCGATGCCTGTAATCCCAGCACTTTGGGAGGCCAAGGCAGGCGGATCACCTAAGGTCAAGAGCTCGAGACCAGCCTGGCCAACATGGTGAAATCCCGTCTCTACCAAAAATACAAGAATTAGCTGGGCATGGTGGTGCATGCCTGTAATCGCAGCTACTCAGGAGGTTGAGGTGGGAGAATCACTTGAACCTGGGAGGCGGAGGTTGCAGTAAGCCAAGATCGTACCACTGCACTCCAGCCTGGGCAACAACAGTGAAACTCCATCTCAAAAAAAAAAAGAAAAAGAAAAAGAAAAAAATCAATTATCAAATTAAATAAAATATAGCAACTGAGTAATAAGCACAAAGAATTGTATTAATGTGAATGTTCCATATGGAACTGACAGAAGATCTGATTCTTATCCTCAAATGGTTTTTGTTTTATCTAGGAATATGAAACATCTAAAATAAAAATACTTTCTGAAACCTTTACGAAGTGACTTGTCATCAAATGCCAAATATTAAGGCCATTCAAAGGAGTAAGGGTCCTTTATGTCTCCACGCTATGGTAATTTCTGTTATCACCTCTGCCTTTACTCCCCTGATAACCTGGTAAATTCATAATATTGAGGCAATTCATAAGCCTTTACTTGTTTGAAGCCTACTCCAACCAGACTCAGTAAGTCACTGTCTCTCCCTGTGCCCCTTTAGGAACTACTACATCCCTCTATGACAAATGTTTATTTTCTTTTTTCCTTTCACCTGGACTAGGGTTATTCAAACTTTGGTACTATCGATATTTCGGCCTCGAATTTTGCTGTTGTCATTGTGGGGAGCTCTTCTGTATGTGGTAGGGTATTTTAGGCAGCATTCCTGGTGTCTACCAATTAGATGCCAGCAGTGCACTCCTACCCCCACCCCTGTTGAGAATCACTACACTAAACCATGTGCTGTTAGATGGAAGAAACTGATTGTCTCAGTCTCCAAATCCAGCATCTAGCATGTGCATAGTATGTAGAAGTTATTCATAAATGCTTTTAAATTAATAAAGTTACTCAAGTTCTCTGAATCTGTATAAAGTCTACAAGCTGAACCTTCAACAGAAAACTAAGTGGCTTGTTAGAACATTTATTAATATGAAAAATGCTAAATAATATCTGTAAAATGTATTTTGTAAGAATATTTTATAACTTAGCCTTTATATAACCCATTTAAATTATTTTAAGAGACTGTAAAAACTACTGGTGAAGACAAGGCTATGATACTAAAATATGACACTACACCAAAAAGAGCTGACACTTCCTGCATGTCTTTCCCTCTCTCTTTTTAAAAATTTACATCATTGACTTTCAATAAATGATTTAAACCATAACCAGATTACCTATTTCACTCCAAACAAGGAGATCCAATTACTAATACACAAACCAAAGTGGAGTTTTCAATGAACAACAATGAAGATGTTTACTAGAGTCTCTACATAATACAACCAATAGGTTATTAGGTTTTAAAAAATCAAGTCATCTCTTTCACATGTTATAAGACCTATAAAGTCTCTGAAAAATGAAGTCAGATTACTTGATAGCTTCTTTCTCAACAACTGTATAGCCGTCTTAGTATTTTTCTATTCTCACTGCCTTTCTTATTCTTGATGACTGAAAGTAGCACATTACAGTAGCCATGCATATACCATCAAAACTAATTTAATTCCAGATTCATTACAGAGCTGCTTTTTATTCATCAAGGTCATATCTTGATGGCTTCACAAGCTTAGATAAATCAGGTGTTAAGCAGACACATCTCTGAGGAACGTAAGAATGTTCTCATTTGCAGTTCTCAGCATATCTTATTATTTATTGCCACAGAAATGACTGATTAACTTTGTCATTTTTGCTCCATGTTTTTTTTTCCTCAGGCTGAAGCAGACTACTCTCTTCTACGATGCCTGATCAGACCTATTTAAGATGATGTCTTTGATCACAGACATGGAGGCACTTGCAATCTTAGGTTTTGATGAAATATTGTTCTACTGTAATTTTATGAAAGGGCAACAGAGGCCTAAATAATAATTGACAGTCAACAAAGACAATCAAACTTATTAAGATTTTGTAGCATTCTTCGACAACTACAATATTGACATGCTAGAAATGCACCAGAATTTGACTAGTCTAAGTTTTATTCTAATATATAAACAATATACAAAACCCTCCTTTTTCGATCATTTCCCTATTAGCTAATTTGCTCAAAAGAAAAAGAATTCTGCAGATCAGAAGATGAGTTTATGAGTTTTAAAATATTTTCCTTATACTGTTCCATTGCTATGGTCTGTAAAATTCATGGTAATCAAATTAAATTTTCACTTGTATGAGATTTTGCTATTAGAAAACACCTAAATAACACATTAAATACATGCAAAATTAGAACACTAACCATCAGGGAAAAAATTACATGCCTCTAGGTTTTCATTAATCACATTCCAACACCAGAGGCTGAAAGTATATCAAATCACACAAAATCTTTTGCACATGACAACCTCATAAATTATTCAACTCATTAGTATTACTAAAAAAGCATGAAAAACTCCATCAGTATAAAGGATATTTTCCAACTGAAAAAGGTCAACCAAGTTTCAATAATGAAATTGAAGGGAAAGCTTTTCAAAGTAAATATGAAATAAAATTATTATCCATTATTTCCTTGAAATTATATCCAATTCTGACTGCTCATTTAAAAGAAAGCATTGCTAATGTATTATTAATATATTTGAAGCACCAAATAAATTTCCTGAAAATAATGTCATGAAATCCAAATGATGGCTAAATGTTCCTTCCCATCACATGAAAATTTAAATATAATTTAAAATGTTTAGTTGAATTTAGGATATCAGAAAAAATCAAATGACTCAAGATATTTTTATTAAAACATGAAGTCTGCAAAATCAGTTTCACTTCTATCACACTAATAAAGGCTTATATTCTTGAACCACAGTATACTTACATTAATAGATAAGACGAAATCAACGCCAAATCCCAGGGATTGCTTTCATGGTCACGTAAAAACTTCCTTTCTAAGTAACTTAAGATTGTTCTCCCAGTGTATACAACATGTTGAAAATTCTGAAAACTTTGATACTTAATTCAAATACTTCTAGATATTCTGAAAGTTCCATCTATAAAATGTTCTTTTGTTCCCAAAATCTTTTTTGTTGCTACCAGGTAATCAATATAAAACTTTTTGACCAAAGTGTTCAGCAGAAATTCTACACAGTTAGCACTTAACTTTCACAATAGAATTTAACAATAGGGAAATTGAAATAGTGTCATTATTTAACATAGAGGAAGAGATCAGTTGAATTTCAATTTATTCTAGCAGCTTAGTCAGAATTTGCAGGTTTGTGCTATAAATATACTCTTAATCTCCACCTATACAACTCCAAAACATTAAATCATTTTGGATGTTAGTCTATACACTGCTAGACTTCAAAATACTTAAACACATTAAAATGTTTAATGGCAGGCAGAATATCCAGATGTCAGGTTATTTTTTTTTAATATGCTTTATGTTCGAGGGTACATGTGCACAACATGTAGGCTTGTTACATATGTATACATGTGCCATGTTGGTGTGCTGCACCCATTAACTCATCATTTACATTAGGTATACCTCCTAATGCTATCCCTGACCTCTCCCCCTACCCCACAACAGGCCCCGGTGTGTGAAGTTCCCCTTCCTGTGTCCAAGTGTTCCCATTGTTCAATTCCCACCTATGAGTGAGAACATGCAGTCTTTGGTTTTCTGGTCTTGTGATAGTTTGCTGACAATGATGGTTTCCAGCTGCATCAGTGTCCCTACAAAGGACATGAACTCATCCTTTTTTATCCCTGCATAGTATTCCATGGTGTATATGTGCCACATTTTCTGAATCCACTCTGTCACTGATGGACATTTGGGTTGGTTCCAAGTCTTTGCTATTGTGAATAGTGCCACAATGAACATACGTGTGCATTTGTCTTTATAGCAGCATGATTTACAATCCTTTGGGTATATACCCAGTAATGGGATGGTTGGGTCAACTGGGATTCATAGTTCTAGATCCTTGAGGAATCGCCACACTGTCTTCCACAATGGTTGAAGTGGTTTACAGTCCCACCAACAGTGTAAAAGTGTTCCCATTTCTCCACATCCTCTCCAGTACCTGTTGTTTCCTGACTTTTGAATGATCATCATTCTAACTGGTGTGAGATGGTATCTCATTGTGGTTTTGATTTGCATTTCTCTGATGGCTAGTGATGATGAGCATCTTTTCATGAGTCTGCTGGCTGCATAAATGTCTTCTTTTGAGAAGTGTCTGTTCAAATCCTTTGCCCACATTTTGATGGGGTTTTGTTTTTTTCTTGTAAATTTGAGTTCTTCGTAGGTTCTAGATATTAGCCCTTTGTCAGATGAGTAGATTGCAAAAATTTTCTCCCATCCTGTAGGTTGCCTGTTCACTCTGATGGTAGTTTCTTTTGCTGAGCAGAAGCTCTTTAGTTTAATTAGATCCCATTTGTCAATTTCGGCTTTTGTTGCCATTGCTTTTGGTGTTTTAGACATGAAGTCCTTGCCCATGCCTATGTCCTGAATGGTAATACCTAGGTTTTCTTCTAGGGTTTTTATGGTTTTAGGTCTAAGATTTAAGTCTCTAATCCATCTTGAATTAATTTTTGTATAAGGTGTAAGGAAGGGATCCAGTTTCAGCTTTCTACTTATGGCTAGCCAGTTTTCTCAGCACCATTTATTAAATAGGGAATCCTTTCCCCATTTCTTGTTTTTGTGGTTTATCAAAGATCAGATGGTTGGAGATGTGTGATATTATTTCTGAGGGCTCTGTTCTGTTCTATTGGTCTATATCTCTGTTTTGGTACCAGTACCATGCTGTTTTGGTTACTGTAGACTTGGAGTATAGTTTGAAGTCAGGTAGCGTGATGCCTCCAGCTTTGTTCTTTTGACTTAGGATAGTCTTGACGATGTGGGTTCTTTTTTGGTTCCATATGAACTTTAGTTTTTTCCAATTCTGTGAAGAAAGTCATTGGTAGCTTAATTGGGATGGCACTGAATCTATAAATTACCTTGGGCAGTATGACCATTTTCATGATACTGATTCCTCCTATCCATGAGCATGGAATGTTCTTCCATTTGTTTGTGTCCTCTTTTATTTCGTTGAGCAGTGATTTGTAGTTCTCCTTGAAGAGGTCCTTCACATACCTTGTAAGATGGATTCCTAGGTATTTTATTCTCTTTGAAGCAATTGTGAATGGGAGTTCATTCATGATTTGACTCTCTGTTTGTCTGTTATTGGTGTATAAGAATGCTTGCGATTTTTGCACATTGATTTTGTATCCCGAGACTTTGCTGAAGTTGCTTATCAGCTTAAGGAGATTTTTGGCTGAGACGATGGGGTTTTCTAAATATACAATCATGTCATCTGCAAACAGGGATAATTTGACTTCCTCTTTTCCTAACTGAATATCCTTTATTTCTTTCTCTTTGTCTGACTGCCCTCGCCAGAGCTTCCAACACTATGTTGAATAGGAGTGGTGAGAGAGGGCATCCCTGTCTTGTGCCAGTTTTCATAGGGAATGCTTCCAGTTTTTGCCCATTCAGTATGATATTGGCTGTGGGTTTGTCATAAATAGCTCTTATTATTTTGACATATATCCCATCAATACCGAATTAATTGAGAGTTTTTAGCATGAAGGGTTATTGAATTTTGTTAAAGGCCTTTTCTGCATCTATTGAGATAATCATGTGGTTTTTGTCTTTGATTCTGTTTATATGCTGGATTACATTTATTGATTTGTGTATGTTGAACCAGCCTTGCATCCCAGGGATGAAGCCCACTTGATCATGGTGGATAAGCTTTCTGATGTGCTGCTGGATTTGGTTTGCCAGTATTTTATTGAGGATTTTTGCATCGATGTTCATCAGGGATATTGGTCTAAATTTCTCTTTTTTTGTTGTGTCTCTGCCAGGCTTTGGTATTAGGACGATGTTGACCTCATAAAATGAATTAGGGAGGATTCCCTCATTTTCTATTGATTGGAATAGTTTCAGAAGGAATCGTACCAGCTCCTCCTTGTACCTCTGGTAGAATTCAGCTGTGAATCTGTCTGGTCCTGGAGTTTTTTTGGTTGGTAGGCTATAAATTGTTGCCTCAATTCCAGAGCCTGTTATTGGTCTATTGAGGGACTCAACTTCTTCCTGGTTTAGTCTTGGGAGGGTGTATGTTTCCAGGAAGCTATCCATTTCTTCTGGGTTTTCTAGTTTATTTGCGTAGAGGTGTTTATATTATTCTCTGATGGCAGTTTGTATTTCTGTGGGGTCGGTGGTGATATCCCCTTTACCATTTTTTATTGTGTCTATTTGATTGTTTTCTCTTTTCTTCTTTATTAGTCTTGCTAGCAGTCTATCAATTTTGTTGATCTTTTCAAAAAACCAGGTCCTGGATTCATTGATTTTTTGAAGGGATTTTTGTGTCTCTATCTCCTTCAGTTCTGCTCTGATCTTAGTTATTTCTTGCCTTCTGCTAGCTTTTCAATGTGTTTGCTCTTGCTTCTCTAGTTCTTTTAATTGTGATGTTAGGGTGTCAGTTTTAGATCTTTCCTGTTTTCTCTTGTGTGCATTTAGTGCCACAAATTTCCCTCTACACACTGCTTTAAATGTGTCCCAGAGATTCTGGTATGTTGTATCTTTGTTCTCATTGGTTTCAAAGAACATTTTTATTTCTGCCTTCACTTTGTTATGTACCCAGTAGCCATTCAGGAGCAGGTTGTTCAGTTTCCATGTAGTTGAGCGATTTTGACTGAGTTTCTTAGTCCTGAGTTCTAGTTTGATTGCACTCTGGTCTGAAAGACAGTTTGTTATAATTTTTGTTCTTTTACATTTGCTGAGGAGTGCGTTACTTCCAATCATGTGGTCAATTTTGAAGTAAGTGCGATGTGGTGCCTGAAGAATGTATATTCTGTTGATTTGGGGTGAAGAGTTCTGTAGATGTCTATTAGGTTCGCTTGGTGCAGAATTGAGTTCAATTCCTGGATATCTTTGTGAACTTTCTGTCTCATTGATCTGTCTAATGTTGACAGTGGGGTGTTAAAGTCTCCCATTATTATTGTGTGGTAGTCTAAGTCTCTTTGTAAGTCTCTAAGGACTTGCTTCATGAATCTGGATGCTCCTGTATTGGGCGCATATATATTTAGGATAGTTAGCTCTTCTTGTTTAATTGATCCCTTTACCATTATGTAATGGCCTTCTTTGTGTCTTTTGATCTTTGTTGGTTTAAAGTCTGTTTAATTAGAGACTAGGATTGCAACCCCTGCCTTTTTTGTTTTCCATTTGCTTGGTAGATCTTCCTCCATCCCTTTATTTTGAGCCTATGTGTGTCTCTGCATGTGCGATGGTCCTCCTAAACATAGCAAACTGATGGGTCTTGACTCTTTATCTAATTTGCCAGTCTGCATCTTGTAATTGGAGCATTTAGCTCATTTACATTTAAGGTTTACACTGTTATGTGAGAACTTGATCTTGTCATTATGATACTAGCTGGTTATTTTGCTCATTAGTTGTTGCAGTTTCTTCCCAGTATTGATGGTCTTTACATTTTGGTGTGTTTTTGCAGTGGCTGGTACCGGGTGTTCCTTTCCATGTTTAGTACTTCCTTCAGGATCTCTTGTAGTGCCGGCCTGGTGGTGATAAATCTCTGAGCATTTGCTGGTTTGTAAAGGATTTTATTTCTCCTTCACTTATGAAATTTAGTTTGGCTGGATATGAAATTCTGGGTTGAAAATTCTTTTCTTTAAGAATGTTGAATATTGGCTCCCACTCTCTTCTGGCTTGTAGAGTTTCTGCTGAGAGATCTGCTGTTAGTCTGATGGGCTTCCCTTTGTGGGTACCTAACCTTTCTCTCTGGCTGCCCTTAACATTTTTTCCTTCATCCCAACTTTGGTGAATCTGACAATTATGTGTCTTGGAGTTGCTCTTCTCGAGGAGCATCTTTGTGGCATTCTCCCTATTTCCTGAATTTCAATGTTGGCCTGCCTTGCTATGCTGGGGAAGTTCTCCTGGATAATATCGTGCAGAGTGTTTTCCAACTTGGTTTCATTCTCCCTGTCACTTTCAGGTACACCAATTAGATGTAGATTTGGTCTTTTCACATAGTCTCATATTTCTTGGAGGCTTTGTTCATTTCTTTTTACTCTTTTTTCTCTAAACTTCTCTTCTCACTTCATTTCATTCATTTGATCTTCAATCACTGATATCCTTTCTTCCAGGTGATTGAGTCAGTTACCGAAGTTTGTGCATTTGTCACATAGTTCTCGTGTCACAGTTTTCATCTCTATCAGGTCGTTTAAGGACTTCTCTACAATGGTTATTCCAGTTAGCCATTTGTCAAATCTTTTTTCAAGGTCTTTTAGTTTCTTTGCGCTGGGTTCATAGTTCCTCCTTTAGCTTGGAGAAGTTTGATCAGCTGAAGCCTTGTTCTCTCAACTCATCAAAGTCATTCTCCATCCAGCTTTGTTCCATTGCTGGTGAGGGGCTGTGTTCCTTTGGAGAGGGAGAGGCGCTCTGATTTTTAGAATTTTCAGCTTTTCTGCACTGCTTTTTCCCCATCTTTGTGATTTTATATACCTTTGGTGTTTGATGGTGGTGACATACAGATGGGGTTTTGGTGTGGATGTCCTTTCTGTTTGTTAGTTTTCCTAGTAACATTCAAGACCCTCAGCTGCAGGTTTGTTGGAGTTTGCTTGAGGTCCACTCCAGGCCCTGTTTGCCTGGGTATCAGCAGCACAGGCTGCAGAAGAGTGAATATTGCTGAACAGCAAATGTTGCTGTCTGATCGTTCCTCTGGAAGCTTCGTCTCAGAGGTGAGGGTACCCGGCCCTGTGAAGTGTGAGGTGTCAGTCTGCCCCTAGTGGGGGATATCTCCCAGTTAGGCTACTCGGGGGTCAGGGACCCACTTGAGCAGGCAGTCTGTCCGTTCTCAGATCTCAATCTCTGTGCTGGGGGAATCACTACTCTCTTCAAAGCTGTCAGATGGGACATTTACATCTGTAGAGGTTTCTGCTGCTTTTGGTTAGGCTATGCCCTGTCCTCAGAGGTGGGGTCTACAGAGGCAGGCAGGCCTCCTTGAGCTGCTGTGGGCTCCACCCAGTTCGAGCTTCCCGACTGCTTTGTTTACCTACTTAAGCCTCAGCAATGGTGGGCAATTCTCCCTCAGCCTCCCTGCCGCTTTTCAGTTAGATCTCAGACTGCTGCACTAGCAATGAGGGAGGCTCTGTGGGTGTGGGACCCTCTGAGCCAGGCGTGGGATATAATCTTCTCTTGTGCCATTTGCTAAGACCCTTGGTAAAGCGCAGTATTAGGGTGGGAGTGACCCGATTTTCCAGGTGTTGTGTGTCAAGGTTTCCCTTGTCTAGGAAAGGGAATTCCCTTCCCCCTTGTGCTTCCCAGGTGAGGTGATGCCTCACCCTGCTTCGGCTCTCGCTCATTGGGCTGCACCCACTGTCCTGCACCCACTGTCCAACACACCCCAGTGAGATGAACCCGGTACCTCAGTTGGAAATGCAGAAATCACCCATCTTCTGTGTCGCTCATGCTGGGAGCTGGAGGCTGGAGCTGTTCCCGTTTGGCCATCTTGGCGCCCTAAAGGGAACTATCACTATTTTTTTTTTTTATCTTTTACATGGATGTCCTGGAAATCTGTATCTACAAAATCTTTATATAAAATACATGAAATCTGTTTTCTTTCTTTTTTTTGAGTCTTTTTTTTTTTTTGAAACTAAGCTTTCCACTCTTCCCACAATATGATATTGTTTTTCAGATTTTCCAAATAAAACTGTGGTGAATATTTTAAAATAGCTTTTTTTTCCCCTCTTTTGAGTCATTTTGTTGGGTCATGTCCCCAGATGGGGAATTGTTGGGTCAAACACTGTCAGCATTTTTGAGGCTCTTGGTGTGCACTGGCAAAATGTTTTGCAAAGGACTTGTTTCCAGCAATCCTCATTTACATTGTTTCAGCAACATACATGAGATTCTTTATATTTTTACTGCAAACCCACTAATACCGAATATTACAAGAAAAAGGTTTCTGGGCTCATTTACAATGGATAAATGATTTCTTCTGTACTTTTTTTAAAATTGCTTTCACTTTTAATTCAACTTGCAGGGATAAAATTTTAAAAAAATCTGAAATAATTTTCAAACTGATAGAAACATTTCAAATATAGTACAAAACCCCTATTTTTATCCTTATCCAGGTTTTCCCAATATTAACAAAATCTACTCCCCACACCCCACTCCTGTACATATCCATTATCACTAATCTTTTGAAAACCTTTTGAGAAGTTGCAGGTATGGTGTCCTATTACCCCTAACTACTCCACTGTATTTCTCAGAACAAGAACATTCCTGTGTAAGCACCATAAACCCTCCAACTCTGGAAGTTAGCATTGGTAACAATACTGCCATCCAGATCATGGACCCCAGTCAAATTTTACCAACTGCAATCATCTAGAAAAATGTGCTGTAAGGCTGGGCACGGTGGCTCATGCGTATAATTCCAGCACTTTGGGAGGCCAAGGTGGGTGGATTGCCTGAGTTCAGGAGTTCAAGACCAGCCTGGCAAACACAGTGAAACCCCATCACTACTGAAAATACAAAAGAGTTAGCCAGGCATGGTGGCAGGCGCTTGTAATCCCAGCAGGAGAATGGCTTGAACCCAGGAGGCAAAGGTTGAAGTGAGCTGAGATCGTGCCATTGCACTCCAGCCTGGGCAACAAGAGTGAAATTCTGTCACAAACAAACAATGAACAACAAAAAAAGTGCTGTAATAATCTATCTTGTCTTTTTTGGTCTTCTCCAGTCTGGAATATTTTCTCAGTCTTTCCTTATCTTTTGGGTCTTTGGCAGTACAAAATCTGTTTTGAATTAGGATTTTCAACATTTACTGGATTAAGTGCTTTGTAATAATTATTGATATGTACTTCCTATTTCTTCTGAAGAGATATTTTTGATATAGGTTAGAGTGCACATTACAGGCAGGAAGAAGGCACAATACTAAATTTCTCTCATCAATTTGTGATTCTTCCCTCTACTTCTATATATAGATCACTCCAGAGAGAGCTTCCCACTCACCTTCTCTACATCCTCTGTATTTACTCCCAACTCTCCACTCAGTTCTAAAGTCCATAGTCTTGTGAACTGTGATGAAGGTTACAGGAGAATCATTTTTGGAGATAAAATTGCTTTATTTCTCTTTAGTCTTCTACTCCCTGACCTTAGAATGACCATGGAGTAACTCCAATAGGACCATGTAGATTCCCTGAATATTGTATAGTATAGATGTGTCATCTTTGTTCTTAATAGGTCTAATAAAAACATACTCCTCTTTTCTTTTATAAAATAACACAACTCAAGAGGGATAGATAATAGCTTCTGAAAGTTGCTGATGATCCAGATGGAAAATTCATAAATACTGTATTTTAAAATATAGTACATATAAAGAATATTTAGTATCACTTACACCTCTATCTATTTCAAAATTAGGGTATTATTTTTTACTTTAGGTTCATTAACAATAGTTACTATTTTATTAAAATATGACTATCAGTTTGAAAAAGATTTTATTTAAAGATTTTAAATTTTGTTTCTTATAGGCTTTGACACTGGTTTATTAGGAATTATTTTACAAATTAAACACACAAAGTATTCACTTTTAAGAAGAAATACAAACATTTTTCTTAAAAAAGCCTTTCTTAAAAGTAATCTGTAGACTGTGGAATGCAGTATAATATGAATTCTATACAATTAAAGCTTTGGCAACTCAGTATCACTAACGATATCACTGTAGCATAAACTCTGTTACAAATTGTCTTTATATATTTCTACTTTCAAATGAGATAAATTCAGGATTAATTGGTAAAAAAGTCTAAATTATTGGTTAAATGAAATGAAGTTTTAATAATTTTAAGCTCATATTATAAAACATGCTATTACTATGTAGGCAGATATTTCTAAGATTCTCTCCTACAGGATCATAATGATAACTTATTTTAAGTTAGTATCAAATCCTTAGAGGGCTATTATCCTTAGGTGCTATTTTTAGTTATTCAAAGAAGACAAAGTATAATTTTTTTCCAGCATATTTTTTCTATAGTTACTTTTACTGTATAAAGTTACTGTGTTACTTTTATCTTAGGTGTAACAGTTTCATACGAAATCCTTATCTATTTCTTAATGATATTTTGAGGCTTATTACGTTATAGCAATTCATAGATTACTGGGACAAGAAATTTTAAAAGCTTTGCACATTTTGTCTTTTTATTGTTTCCCTGTTCAATTCATTAAGAACATGAATAGTATTACATGATATAAACTATGATTTGATATAATGCCATTTATCAACTATAGTAAATTTTTTAAACAGATGGCTCACTTAGTACTCCCAAATAAATGAAAATTAATATAATGAAATACGAGTAACTGAAGAACAAAAGTGGATAACAAGTACATGGACAGTGTTCATTACTGGTATTTCCTTAGTGAATGTGGTTTATAAAATTCTGATATGCCCCATCAAACTTAAACTTGTTAGAGCACTGAAAAATGGGCAAGTAGACCAAATGTTCCTAAGTATACTTCTTAGCAGAAAACAATCTAAAATAGCAGCATTTTTATTAAACTACAAAAATATTTTGATATTTATGATTTACTGTATAATTTATAAAGAACAATTTAGGGTACAGTTCCATTGTAGTGTGATAATTAATGATACTGTAAGTAGGAGACCATCTTTCTCAGACTTGTAGTCCATTGGAGAACTGGAAATTTAAATTGGCAGCTTATAACAAGATTCTAAATTACATTTTATTAAACTGAAAGGAATAGGTGGGATGAAAACAAAATATCATATCAAGAGGTTATTAATAAAACGTTTTTTCAGTTATATATACAATATGTATATGCATACATAAACATATACTCACTGTATACATATGTATATATATTATATGTGTATATGTATATTAATGCAGTATATATAAGTGCGTACACAGAAACAAATTTATACATAAAATATATAGGTCTGAGTACAGGATCAGGGTCATTTTTTTATTTACTATGAGTCTTGGTCATCAAAGTTTGAAAGACACCGAAAAAGAAATTAATTTTATTCTTGTTTTAGGATATATGAAAGAGACGTTAGTTAATAACTAACTATGTGAAGTCCATTTATCTCTTAAAAAGAAGTTGAAGGCTATAAAAATATATCTAATCTGAGAAATAATGGGTTGATTAATAGTAACCTAAATGATGCTGAAGGATAAAGCAGAACAAAATATTTCTGACTCATGACATGGAGAACATTAAATACTAGCGAAAAAAAAAAAAAAAAAAAAGGAATTCTCAAACACAAGGAGTCACCTCACATCCAGAAGTACTTTTGTGGAAGAAGCAATGGTACTAACCATATTCTATTGCAGCTTTGAGCAATGCCTCAGCATGAGTGGAGCCAAACGCATTGCGAACAAATCGTCTCCTTCGACGAAGATCATCTTCCCAGTAATCCAAACGCCAGAAATCATGCAATTGGCTAAGAGTAGAGGGAAAAAAGTAATCCCTATTAATAACAATGCATAACTGGAAATACATTTTTCTATAAAATTGAAGTTATTTTGTTGGTCTCATTGCAAAATTAAGATAATGTGTGTGTATATATATATAAAAATATATATACACATACACAAATACAAGTGTGAAATATACATATATATACTCCCTCTACAACTGAAAAAGACTTAAAATAATAACATTCTCATATTTCAGGCATTATACCACTCAGCCCTGCTTTTTATTTTTTTAAATTTTCTTATTTCTACTAAAAGCATTAATCAGGTGGAATTTAGTAACAAATGCAACATCAAATTACAAGTATTAATGGTACAGTTTGGTTTCTTTTACACTCTTTTTAACAAGGGTTGTAAATCACGGAATACACCTCACTACAAATAGTTCACAATTTAATGACCATGGTTTCTTAGCAGGCTGAATTAAGAAGTATAAAATATTGCCCACTTGAATTTGGTGGAAAAATGATTAAAATAATGTACGGAAATATTCACTGAAATAATTCCCCACTGCCCACAGCAAGCTGAGAAAAATGCAATTTTATCCATTATTAATAATACTGAATTAGAGCTGCAAAAATTTTCAGTATGTGGTAATTGTCTTGGTAAATTATTATTCTAATGCTAATAGAGTTCTTGGATGATTTTATAGCTTTCAACTAATATAAACCATTAATAGCCACAGCCAACATTGGCCATCACTGTCTTTTATACTCCAAACCAATACTAAAAATCCAAGAGATATTTCAGAAATGATGTAAATAGTAGGCCCATTATATAGCCAATGAAACATTTTTTGATAATAATATAATTTTTGTTTTTAATTTAATTTCAGTAAACATTAGTAATAAATACCACTGTTTAAGAAGTCAATTTTTATAATATTCTAATTTTCCAGAGCAGCAGAATTCATAAAAACATATACAATACTTTCCTAGAAGATTTCACTTCATTAATTATTTTGATAATTTACTGTTGAAGAACACTTTAAGTCTGATTAAGGCAGGATCTATGTATGTTTTGCTCATCATATTTCTAGCACAATGTCTGGCACACAGCATGTTTTTACTAAATATTCACTGAATTAATGAAAACATTTTTTTAATTTCAAAAAAAACTGGATTTTTTCAATGTCTGGCCATTGAGAAAAATAATTTCATTTTGAAAAGCATTTTAGATTTTATGCTATATAATTTTGTTATCTATAATTTCATTATAAAAACCTGATAGTATAAAGGGCATATAAAAAGAACTAAAATTGTAAGTCTTTGAAGTATACTTTTTTTTTTTTTTTTTTTTTTTTTTGAGGCGGAGTCTCGCTCTGTCGCCGGGACTGGAGTGCAGTGGCCGGATCTCAGCTCACTGCAAGCTCCGCCTCCCGGGTTTACGCCATTCTCCTGCCTCAGCCTCCCGAGTAGCTGGGACTACAGGCGTCCGCCACGTCACCCAGCTAGTTTTTTTTTGTTTTGTTTTTTTTGTATTTTTTAGTAGAGACGGGGTTTCACTGTGTTAGCCAGGATGGTCTCGATCTCCTGACCTCGTGATCCGCCCGTCTCGGCCTCCCAAAGTGCTGGGATTACAGGCTTGAGCCACCGCGCCCGGCCTGAAGTATACTTTAATGCACTTATTTTTCCTGTACATCATAATTATAACTTAATTCTTCTGTTAAATAATGATTACTTGATGAATAATAGTAATAAATAGTATATCTCTCTAATTTAAAATAGGATGATTTCTATCCTTACAAATACAAACTAATCCCAGTAATTTAAGGAAGACCATGCTGAAATCAGGCTATATTGATCTTCAGTAAGATTATGTTAAAATTAAGTAACTGAATTCACCAAAAGTGGTCAGAGATCTAATGTTATCTAAAATTTCTAACCCTAGACATACTTTTCCCTATTTTTCTGTAAGGGCAGCTGAACAGTTCTGGAAAGGATATATAAAACAAACATATATTTGTTTGAGTCAAAGAAGACTCTGAAGACCTGAACCATACAAATTCTAGAAGATAACACTGGAAAAACTCTTCTAGACATTGGCTTAGGCAAAGACTTCGTGACCAAGAACCCAGAAGCAAATGTAACAAAAAAAGGATAAATAGATGAGACTTAATTAAACTACAAAGCTTCCTTTTGCACAGTAAAAGAAATAATCAGTAGAGTAAACAGACAGTGGGAGAAAATTTTCATAATCTATACATTGGGCAAGGGGAATCCAAACAAATCAGCAAGAACAAAACAAACAATCCCATTGAAAAGTGGGCTAAGGACATGAAGAGGCAATTCTCAAAATAAGATATACAAATGGCCAACAAACCTATGAAAGAATGCTCAATATCATTAATTATCAGGGAAATGCAAATCAAAACCACAATGCAATACCACTTCGCTCCTCCAAGAATGAACATAATTAAAAAATAAATAAAAATAAATAGATGTTGGTGTGGATGTGGTGAGAATGCAAACATTTTACACTGTTGGTAGGAATGTAAACTGGTATAACCACAATGAAAAACAGTGTGGAGATTCCTTTAAGAACGAAAAGTAGATCTACCATCTGATCCAGCAATCCCACTCCTGGGTATCTTACTCAGAGGAAAAGAAGTCATTATACAAAAAAGATACTTGCACACAAATATTTATAGCAGCACAATTTGCAATTGCAAAAACAAAAACCAGCCCAAATACCCATCAGTCAATGAATGGATAAAGAAAATGTTTTTTATATATATGTGTGTGTATATATATAACATTATATATGTGTATGTGTATATATATACATATATACATATATATGTACACACACACACACATACTTTGGGGACTCAGGGGAAAGGGTGAGAGGTGGCTGAGAAATAAAACACTACACATTGGGTATAGGGTATACTGCTCAGGTGATGGGTGCACCAAAATCTCAGAAATCACCACTTATAGAACTTATTCACATAACCAAATACCGCCTGTTCCCCAGAAACCTATTAAAATAAATTTTAAAAAAGAGAAGACTGAAAGGTGAGAGAAGGTAGACTGACTAAGGACGTCAGGACCTAAGGAACAACATATTGATGAGTTCTTTTTGCTTCATAAATCCCACACTTGGAGGCAAAGAGGCCAACAGCCCAGATAGACAAATGAGTGCAGACAAAAAAAAAAAAAAAAAAAAAAAAAAAAAGCCCCAGCAAAAGCCTGCTCCCTCCAGTCAAAGGACGAGAAAACAGCAGATTAGCAAGATGGAAAACTTTTAGACAACTGCTATACTCCAGCCAAACATCACAGAAAAACTGCATCCCCACCTGACCTACACCAGCAAAGGGTGGCTGTGAAGCCCAGACATGTACCCTCATGAAGGTATAATGAGATACCCAACACCCTTGCTGGGTGTTATCAGAGACCACCAAGTAGGCAGCCAGGACTTCATCTCTGCTGGCTGGTAACAAGGTGCCCCACACACATGGAGTCAGTGGAGACCATGTGGAGAGGCTGGATTTCCACCTCCCATTGGACAGTAATGGGGCATCCCTCCCCCTCCCCACTGGGGTAGTGTCAGAGGAAGCCTACTGCAGAGTCAGGACTTCCACTGCAGACAAACAACAATGAGGCCAGTCCACCACTGGACATCACATGGTGACCGGGAACTCCCACCCCCATCAAGTAGTGTAAGAAGAGCCCCTGACTCACTGGGTTTCAATGGATGCCAAGTGAAGAACTAAGATTTCTACTACCATGTAGCAGATATAAGACAGTGTCCCCTCTTCCAGATGAAGCATGTTATAGAAAGTCTAAATAGAAGGTTTAAATAAAACAAATTATCTCAGAAAAAAATAAGAAAAGGTCTAGGTTTCAATCTAAAATCACTTGTCATACCAAGAACCTGGAAAATCTCCAAGGGTATGTTAAAAGATCACCCCAAAATGCCAACATTGAAATGGTGAAGAATTTAAAGCAGCCATGATTGACAATATGCTTCAATATGCAATTATGAAAATATTTGAAATGAATGAAAAAAAATACCCTTAGCAAAGAAATAGAAACTCTCAGAAAAGAAACAGAAGATGTAAAGCAGAACCAAACGGAAGTTTTTGAACTGACATTACATAATAACCAAAATAAAAGCTCAGTAGATGTACTCAGCAGCAGAATGCAAGGGACAGAGGTAGGAATCACTTAACTGGAAGACAGGATAATAGAAATTATGCAATCCGAATAACAGAAGGAAAGAGATGAAAAAGTGAACAGAGCCTTAGGGATCTGTGGAGCACAACATTTAGCATTTGTGTCACTGGAATCCTAGAAGGAGAGGAGAAAGTAGGCAGAGCCGAAACAATGTCTGACAAAATAACGGCAGAAAACTTTCTAAATTTGGCAAAAACATAAACGTACAGATTTAAGTAGCTGACTAAACTCCAAACTAAATCCAAGGAAGTCCATGCTGAGACATGTCATAATTAAATTTCTGCAAACTGAGGGCAAAGAAAGTCTACAGAGCAGCCAGAGAAAAACGGTATCTCATTTATAGAAGTAAAATAATTAGAATGACAACATAGTTTACATCAGAAACAATGATGACCAGAGGAAGCGGCAAAATACTTTTTAGGTGCTAAAAGAAAAGAACTGTCAACCTCAAATCCTATAGCCAATGAAGACACCTCCAGGAATAACAAGTGAATATATCTTTCGATGAAGTAAAAACCAGAATATTTATTGCCATCAGATCTAGTCTAAAAGAAAGGCTTCAGGCAGTTCTGTAAACATGAGGGAAGTAATAGAAGAAACACTGAAACATTAGGGAGGAAGAAAGAACACAATAAGCAAAATATGACTATCTATAATAGGCTTTCCTTTTCCTCTTGAGTTTTCTAAATTATGTTTTACTGTTGAAACACAAACTGTAACACTGATGTGGTTCTAAGTGCATTTACTGGTAATATTTAAGATAAATATATTATAAATGGGGAGAGGCAAAGGGATGTGAAGGGACGTGAAGTGTCTATATTTCACATGGACTGATAGAATGATAGCACCAGTAGACTGATAAGGCTATGCATAAAAAAAGTAATACTTAGAGCAAACACTAAAAACGTTACACAAAGGGATATACTAAGAAATGTAAATAAATCAAAACAGAATTCTAAAAAATGACCAAGTCACCCACAGGAAGGCAGAAAAAAAAAATCTTGATTTAAAAAAGAATTCTCAAGGGAAAACAAAAAAGAACACAGAACTGAATGAAAATCACAATAAAAAATATCAACACTTGTTGGACACAACCAAAGTAGCACTGAGAGGGTAATCTACAGTATTAAATGCATATATTAGAAAAGAAGAAACATTTAAAATCAGTAGTCTTAATTCTCACCTTTAGAACATACAAAAGGCAAGTAGAAGAAACAATAAAGGAAGCAGAAATCAATGAAAATCGGTGAAACTGAAAACAAAAACAACAGAGAAAAATTAACAAAACAAAGAGCTGTTTCTTTGAAACAAATCAGTAACACTGACACACCTCTAAAAAGACCGACAAAGAAAAAAAGAGTAGACACAAATTACCAATATCAGGAATGAAAAAGAGGATATTATTACTGACTCTGAAGACATCAAAAGAACAAGTGGATACTGTGAAAGACTACACACACATAAATTTGACAACTTAGAAGAAATGGAGGCCGGGCACGGTGGCTCACGCCTGTAATTCCAGCACTTTGGGAGGCCAAGGCGGGCAGATCACAAGGTCAGGAGATCGAGACCACGGTGAAACCCCGTCTCTATTAAAAATACAAAAAATTAGCTGGGCGTGGTGGCAGCGCCTGTAGTCCCAGCTACTCCGGAGGCTGAGGCAGGAGAATGGCGTGAATCCAGGGGATGGAGCTTGCAGTGAGCTGAGATCGCGCCACTGCACTCCAGTCTGGGGGATAGAGCAAGACTCCGTCTCAAAAAAAAAAAAAAAAAAAAAAAAAAAAAAAAAAAAAAAAAAAAAAAGAAGAAATGGACCAAAAAACAAAAATGACTACAACTCACCCAACGTGAAAAAGATAACATGAACATATCTGTAACAATTAAGGAAATTTAAGATGTTTATTCCCCTCTCCCAAAATCTCCAGGCTGAGATAGTTTCACTGAAGAATTTTATTAAACATTTAAAGAAGAATTAACTCCAATTATACAAAATCTCTTTCAGAAAACAGAAGAGGAAGACACATTTCTCAATAATTATTATAGCTAATATCACCCTGATACAAAAACCAAAAACAGTACAAAAGAAGAAAACTACAGACCAAATGTCCATCCTTTATATAGACAAAAAAAAAAAATCCTTAAGAATCAATGTAGTCCATTACATTAACAGCTGAACAAGAAAAATCACATGATCACATTAATCATTATAAAAGGTATTTGACAAAATTTAGCAACGATTCACAATTTTAGAAAAGTTGTTTCAGGAAAACAAGAATAAACGGCAATTTCTTCAACTCGATAAAAGTATCTACAAAAAACTATAGCTAACTTTATACATAAGAGTGAAAGACTGAATGTTCTCCACCTAAAACTGGGAATAAGGCAAAGATGTCTGCTGTTACCACTCTTACTCAACAGGGTACTGAAATTTCTAGCCAATGCAGTGAGGCAAAAGAGACGAAATAAGAGGAATATAAATAGAAAAAGAGGAAATAAAATTGTCCCTATATGCAGATAACATGACTGTCTATGTAAAAAATCATGAAAAATCTGTCAAACACTCCTAGAACTAATGACTGAGTTAAGCAAGGTCACAACATGCAAGATAGACACACAAATAATAATTGTATTTCTATATACTAGCAGTGAATATGTGGACACAAAAAATTACAACCACTAAATGGAAAGATAATTGGCTATACCCTATTATATTGTGGGACCTGACGGAGGAGTCCTATTACTTTTTTAGACTGCACCTCAGGTTATTCTGGGTTTTGGTCCTTCCGATATCTATATACAGAGTTGTGTGTTTTTTCTTGGCACTTCTGTGCTCTTCTTTTCATATTTTTTTGGGAGGTGGGGGTAGATATTAAGCCCAACATTCACATTATTTAAAAAATGTGGCACTCATAACTAACCAATGGATGAGTTTTACAGATTCACAAAACTGAAATGGTCTACAGAATTTTATGGGGATATATACATATGTATTTTTGAGGGAGAAGTCTAGAGTTTTATTACATTTTTCTAAAAGTAGTTTCTAATAAAGAAATGTTCAGAAACACTGTTATTAGTATAGTTTGAATGTTTGTGTCCAAAATTCATATGTTGAAATCCTTACCTTCAAGGTGATGGTATGATGTGCTGGGGCTTTGGGGAAAGTAATTAGGTCATGAGAGAAGAGCCCTTGTGAATGGGATTAGCGCCCTTATCAAATAGGCTCAAGGGAGCTTGTTCGCCCCTTCCATGATGTGAGGACACAGGGAGAAGCCACTGTTCTATGAACCAGGAGGTGGGGCCCTCATCAAACACCAAATCTACTGGTATTTTGATCCTGGACTTCTCACTTCTAGAACTGCGAGAAATAAATTTCTGTTGTTCATAAGCCACCTAGTTTATGGACCAGGTTAAGCATCTCTAATCTGAAAATCCAAAATGTTACAAAATTCAAATTTTTTGAGTGCTGACAAGATGCTATAAGTGGAAAATTCCACATGTAAGTACACAAACTGTGTTTCATGTACAAAATTATTAAAAATATTGTATAAGATCTTTAGGTCATGTGTATAAGGTATATATATGAAACATAGACAATTGTGTGTGTGTGTGTGTGTGTGTGTGTTTTTTTTAGATGGAGTCTCGTCTCTGTCACCCAGGCTAGAGTGCAATGGCATGATCTCGGCTCACTGCAACCTCCGCCTCCCACGTTCAAGCGATTCTCCTGCGTCAGGCTCTCGAGGAGCTGGGACTACAGGCTCATGCCACCATGCCTGGCTAATTTTTGTATTTTAGTAGAAATGGGGTCAGGTTTAGTAGAAATTGGCCAGGCTGGTCTCAAACTCCTGACTTCAGGTGATCCGCCCTCCTCAGCCTCCCAAAGTGCTGGAATTACAGGCATGAGCCACCATGCCTGGCTGACAACTGTTTTTAAACTTGGGTCCCATCCTCAAGATATTGCATTATGTTTATGCAAATATTCCAAAATCTGAAAAAAATCCTAAATTCAAAACACTCTGGTTCCAAGTGTTTCAGATAAGAAATACTCGGCCTGTATTTTGTTATAGCAGCCTCAATGAACTAAAACATAGAGTATACAAATAATACTCTCCTTATACCCTCATTTTTCTGATAATATTGTTTACCACCAAGTCATGAATCATGAGAGGTTTTTCTACTGTAGAATAGTATGTTCATAAAAGGCTTATGTTCCAATACCATTATATTTGGCATCTGTGCCAGGTTACCAATCTAGGATATCATCATTTGTTTTCTGTTCAAACTCCTTCTCATCTATTTCTTTCCGTCCTTCTATGGTTTTCATTCAAAAATATATTTACTGAGCATCTGTTTTGTGTTAGGCAATATTCTCAGTGCTGAGCATATATTCTTGTGGTAAAACAACATCATGCATTTCTCTTCCTTTCATTCTTACATGTACTTCACTCTGTTTTCCTACTGAAATTTATAAATATACAAGCACATAGTTTTTTCTGTTTATTTAGGGAAACTGCTCCTGCATTACTCCTTTTAGTATTTCAACATAATAAGTTATTCTTCTGCCATTTTCTTCTGCAGCATATGAGTCACTATAGGAAAAACAATAGAAAATACTCTAATAATAATGTCTTTAAGAGTAACACATAACAATATCAACATTAAGTGTAAATGGGCTAAATGCTCCAATTAAAAGAGAAAGACTGGCAAACTGGATAAAGAGTCAAGACCCATCAGTGTGCTGTATTCAGGTGATCCATCTCACGTGCAGAGACACACAGAGGCTCAAAATAAAGGGATGGAGGAAGATCTACCAAGCAAATGGAAAACAAAAGAAAGCAGGGGTTGCAATCCTAGTCTCTGATAAAACAGACTTTCAACCAACAAAGATCAAAAGACACAAAGAAGGCCATTACATAATGGTAAAGGGATCATTTCAACAAGAAGAGCTAACTATCCTAAATATATATGCGCCCAATACAGGAGCACCCAGATTCATAAAGCAAGTACTTGGAGACCTACAAAGAGACTTAGACTACCACACAATAATAATGGGAGACTTTAACACCCCACTGTCAACATTAGACAGATCAACGAAACAGAAAGTTAAAAAGGATATCCAGGAAATGAACTCAGCTCTGCATCAAGCGAACCTAACAGACATCTACAGAACTCTCCACCCCAAATCAACAGAATACATATTCTTCTCAGCACCGCATCGCACTTATTCCAAAATTGACCACATAGTTGGAAGTAAAGCACTCCCCAGCAAATGTAAAAGAACAAAAATTATAACAAACTGTCTCTCAGACCACAGTGCAATCAAACCTATCTGACAAAGAGCTAATATCCAGAATATACAAAGAACTTAAACTAATTTACAAGAAAAAATGAAACAACCCCATCAAAAAGCGGGCAAAGGATATGAACAGACAATTCTCAAAAGAAGACATTTAAGCAGTCAACAGACACATGAAAAAATGCTCATTATCACTGGCCATCAGAAAAATGCAAATCAAAATCACAATGAGATACCATCTCACACCAGTTAGAATGGCGATCATTAAAAAGTCAGGAAACAACAGGTGCTGGAGACGATGTGGAGAAACAGGAATGCTTTTACACTGTTACTGGGAGTGTAAACTAGTTCAACCACTGTAGAAGACAGTGTGGAGATTCCTCAAGGATCTAGAACTAGAAGTACCATTTGACCCAGCCACCCCATTCCTCGGCATATACCCAAAGGATTATAAATCATGCTGCTATAAAGACACATGCACATGTACGTTTACTGCAGCACTACTCACAATAGCAAAGACTTGGAACCAACTCAAATGTCCATCAATGACAGAATGAATTAAGAAAATGTGGCATATATACACCATGGACTACTATGCAGTCATAAAAAAGGATGAGTTCATGTACTTTGTAGGGACATGGATGAAGCTGGAAACCATCACAGAGGAAAGAGTGAAATAAAGGAATATTTTACTAAATACACACATAAAATACACGAGAAATTGAAATTCCCTTTGGCTACAAGAGTTAAGTGGTAATCACTGAGGTCAGGACTTCTGTGCATGAATTCTAATCCCACCAAGATTAAACATAAACGTTAAGTACTGAGAGTTACAAATGGTTATCCTCTCCTTGTTCTATACACATTTTAAAATTGTACTTTTCTATCACTTTGAACTTAATCATGTTGATGTGACCTCCTCCAGCTAATAAAATGTGAGCAGAAATGAGACATTTCCAGACAAAAACTTTAAGAGCCAATATACAATTTGCAATATTCCCTTCCTACCATTTCAGTGATCAAGAAAATAGGCCAATATTTACTGAGAGCTTTCTGTGTTCTAGGTACCTTTCTAATCATTACACACATTATCTACTCACTACTCAACTAGTTTTCATTAATCCTTTTGAGATAGGTACTATTATTAATTCATTGCACAGATGAAGAAATGGAAGCACAGAGTGGTTAAGTAATGTGCCCAAGATCATACAACTAGTTGGTGGCAGAATGTATCTTCAGGCAGTCTGACTTCCTTGCTTATGCTGCACTGCTTCTCACTGCAAAGAAAGCAACCAAGAAAATGGACTATCTTAAGGACACTACATTGACAGCACCAGCATAGCTGTTTCCTGCCTCTCTACAACCAGTACTAATTACTCTGGATAAACAGTGGTAACTATGAAATATGTAGAGTACTGTATGTGTAATGTCTATGTTCATTCATTAGTCAACAAATACTTATTGTACAAATCTATGAGCCAAGCCACAGACTAAATACGAGGCATGCACACTAGGTAAATATCAGCATAATTCTAGTCTTTGTGCAACTTTCAGTCTATTTCATAACAAAAACAAACTTATAGTTAAAATTTTTGACAAACTGAAGGAAAGAGGTGAGACAAAGTAATGAAAATGGGGGAACCCACTTGCTGCACAGGTGAATGTGTAAGTATACATATGAGAATACACTAATGAAACATGATTACAAAATATGTTGAAAAGACACAGTCTATATTTACTGGCACTGTTCTCCATCATAAGAAAGGTCATCACTCTTTCATTTAACATATCTTGTGTCCTGTTAGATGTAGTCCCAGTGATATATAGTACCGCAATGCCATATGTTTGTGTACGTATGTGTGCACACACACAAAATCTCTTACCTATAATATGTATCTATATACATACTAGCGGACTTCAAAAAGTTCGTGGAAAGTGTGTATTATGAAAACATTATGCATGGATTTCAAATTTTTTGCACCAAAATAAACTTGTACTAACTTGCTACATGTTGGAACAGGATATAGTAAGGCAATAAGAAAGATAAGACATCAGTTTGAACAAAACCCCTCTCAGAGCAACATAACTCCTGCTAAAACTGACCTAAGAACAAGTACCAAATTTATGGTAGAGTTTAGGTGGAAGAATGATAAAATCATTGATGATTAAAAAAACGTTCATGGAAACAATTAAAGAAAGCAGAAGCTTACAAATAAAAAACTTGTATTGTCCCCTTCTTTTCACAAGTGTTGATGGATGACTTTTTAAAGAGACAAGCCAAATGTGGTGGCTCATGCCTGTAATCCCAGCACTTTGGGAGGCTGAGATGGGAGGACTGCTTGAGCCCAAGAGTTCAAGACCAGCCTGGATAACATGGTATGACCCTTTATCTACAAAAACTACAAAAAAAAAAAAAAAAAAAAATAGCAGGGCATGGTGGCACATGCCTGTGGTCCCAGCTATTCAGGAGGTGAGGCAGGAGGATAGCTTGTACCCAGGAGGTCAAGGTTTACAATGAGCTGTGTTTGCACCACTGCACTCCAGCCTGGGCAACAAAGCACAATTCTGTCTCAAAAAAAAAAAAAAAAAAAAAAAAAAGAAGAGACAAGATAATGTTGAAGATGAAGCTTGCAGAGGCACAAGCAAATCATCTACAACAATTTATGAAAAAAAATTAACCTTGCTTGTACCCTAATTGAAGAGGACCAATGATTAACAGCACACACAATAACCAATACTATAGAAATCTCAACTGGTTCAGCTTACACAATTCTAACTGAGGAATTAAAATTAAGCAAATTTTCCACTGGATAGGTGCCAAAATCAATGCACCCATATCAGCTGCATATGAGAGCAGAGCTTTGAACAGAAATTTTAAACAAGTAGGATAAAGACCTTGACGTATTTCTTTGAACAACTGTCACAGGAGATAAAACTTACTTTCCTAAAAACAAAGCACAATCAAAGCAATGGCTACCAAGAGGTGGAAGTGGTCCAGTCAAAGCAAAAGTGAACCGGTCAAGAGCAAAGGTCATGGTAACTGTTTTGTGGGCTGCTCAAGGCATTTTGCTTGCTGACTTTCTGGAGAACCAAAGAATGATAGTATCTGCTTATTATGAGAGTGTGTTGAGAAAGTCAGCTAAAGCTTTAGCAGAAAAATGCCCAGGAAAGCTTCATCAGAGAGTCCTCTGACATGACAATGTTCCTGCTCATACCCTCATCAAACAAGTGCAATTTTCAAAGAGTCTCTATGGGAAATCAGCAGGCATGCACCATGCAGTCTTGATTTGGCTCCCTGTAACTTCTTTTTGTTTCCTAATCTTAAAAAGTTTGTAAAGGGTACCTTTTTCTTCAGTTAATAATGTAAAAAAGATTATACTGACATGTTAAATTCCAAGACCCTCAGTTCTTTAGGGATGGACTAAATGGCTGGTATCACTTACAAGAGTGTCCTGAACTTGATGGCATTTATGCTGACAGATAAAGTTTATATTTCTTTATTCCTATCTTTTAATTCCATTTTTCTGTGAAACTTTTGAAGTCTCCACTTACATCTGATACATATCTCAAGCCATTACTACTATTCTGATTCTTGCCTATGTATTACTGAGCACTTCTTTCAAGGTCTTCTTTCTCTGATACTCAGGGTTGTGTACTATTATATGGTTATTATATCAATTTACATTGCAAATTAATTGGTGAAGTTCCTGAAAAATGCATCCTTCCTGACTTTAGGAAGTATACTTTCACATTCTGACATGGTAAAGTTATGGCTCAGACAGTCAAATCCTAGTTTTTAGTTCAATGTTTTAAAGCCAGGCTAATTTGTTCCTTCTCTGTGTGATTGCTAAACACGGAATGAAAGATAGGATTCTGTAAACAGAATTGTAAATACATCACTGAGCTGCATTTCAACTTTTTGTTTATATCCCCATTTATTTCCATGCATATCAGTAGGATATAGTTATTATTAATGATGATTCTTGATAAATTCTCTGAAACATTTTGGATTCACACTAGAGGAAGACAATAAATGCCAGTATCAAATCAAACAGGATCCCCAATTAATAATAATGAAACTTTAGGCAAAAAAACCATGAATATAATTAAATAAAGGTTAGATTGTATAAGCTATACTTAATAATTAGAAAAGTTTGTTATCAACCAAATCAAATAAAGACATGAAAAAAGAAAGTGGGTAGGAAAGTAACATTTTGTCTACAATTTTAATTCCAGTATGTGTTTCTTTTACTACTTTAAGCTGCAGCCCTCTCTACACTTCCCCCTTTGTAGTTTCTGCTACATTCTGCCTCCCTGTTCCCCTGTACTGCTCACTGCAGCAATAATGTATTTTACTTCCCGGCATCACTTTTACTCCAAACTTACTTATTTATCAGAAAGAGAAAAAGGTAGAGCCATTTGGTTAAAGTATGATAACTTATTATTAGTTACATAATATGCAAAATAAAATATCTAGGCGAAAAATACACTATACAAGTAAACTCTTCACTCATAGTGAACTTTGAAATATCATGTTAATGTTACACAGTAGTTTTTTTTTAAGTTCAGGGGTACTTGTGCAGGTTTGTTACACAGGTAAACTTGTGTCATCGGGGTTTGTTGCACAGATTATTTCATCATCCAGGTATTAAGCCTAGTACCCAGCAGTTATTTTTCCTGATCCTCTCTGTCCTCCCACCCTCCACTCTCAGATAGGCCCCAGTGTGTGTCGTTTCCCTCTATGTGTCCATGTGTTCTCATCATTTAGCTTCCACTTACAAGTGAGAACATGTGGTGCTTCACTTTCTGTTCCTGTTAGTTTGCTAAGGATAATGGCCTCCAGCTCCATCAACGTACCCGCAAAGGACAGGATCTTATTCTTTTTGATGGAAGCATTGTATTCCATGGTGTATATGTACCACATTTTCTTTATCCAGCATATCATTGATGGGTATTTAGGTTGATTCCGTATCTTTCCTATTGCGAATAGTGCTGCAATGAACATACACATGCATGTCTTTATAACAGAATGATTTATATTCCTTTGGGTATATACCCAGTAATGGGATTGCTGGATCTAATGGTATTTCTGCCTTCAGGTTTTTCAGGAATTGCCACACTGTCTTCCACACTGGTTGAACTGACACTCCCACGAACAGTGTACAAGTGTTCCTTTTCCTCTACTACCTCAACAGCATCTGTTGTTTCTGACTTTTGAATAATAGCTATATTCTGACTGGTGTGAGATGGTATCTCATTGTGGTATTCATTTGCATTTCTCCTATGATCAGTGATGTTGAACATTTTTTCATATGATTGTTGGACACATATATGTCTTCTTTTGAAAAGCGTTCATGCTCTTTGCCCAATTTTTAATTGGGTTGTTTTTTGCTTGTAAATTTGTTTAAGTTCCTAAAAGATACTGCATGAGACCTCTGTCAGATGCATAGTCTGCAAAAATTTTCTTCCATTCTGTAAATTGTCTGTTTAGTCTATTGACAGTTTCTTCTGGTGTGCAGAAGCTCTTTAAAAAGATCCCATTAGTCAATTTTTGCTTTTGTTGGAATTGCTTTGGTGTCTTCATCATGAAATCTTTGCCCATGCCTATGTCCTGAATTGTATTGCCTACCCTGTCTTCCAGGGTTTTAATAGTTTTGGGTTTTACATTTAAGTCTTTAATCCATCTTGAGTTTATTTTTGTATATGGTATAAGGAAGGGGTCCAGTTTCAACCTTCTGCATATGGCTAGCCACTTATCTTAGCGCCAAATTTATTGAATAGGAAATCCTTTCTCCATTGCTTCCTTTTGTCAGGTTTGTCAAATATCAAATAGTTGTAGGTATCTTGTCTTATTTCTGGGTTCTGTATTCGGTTCCACTGGTCTACGTGTCTGTTTTTGTATCCACCATACTGTTTTGGTTACTGTAGCCCTGTAGTACATTTTGAAGTTGGGTAGTGTGATGCGTCCAGCTTTATGCTTTTTGCTTATGATTGCATTGGCTATTTGGGCTCTTTTTTGTCCTATATGAATTTTAAAATAGTTTTTTCTAGTTCTGTGAAGAATCTCAATGTTAGGTTAATAGGAATAGCATTAAAACTATAAATTGCTTTGGTCAATATGGCCATTTTAATGATATCAATTCTTCCTATCCATGAGCATGGAATTTTTTTCCAATTATTTGTGTCATCTCTGATTTCTTTGAGCAGTGCTTTGTAGGTCTCCTCATAGAGTTCTTTCACCTTCCTAGTTAGCTGTATTCCTAGGTACTTGATTCTTTTTGTGGCAACTGTGAATGGGAGTTCATTCCTGATTTGGCTGTCCAGCTTGACTGTTGATGATGTACAGCAATGCTAGTGATTTTAATGTTATGCAGTAATATTTAAAGGGTGAAGTATATTTATACCAGAAACGTTGAAGTGGACGGATATGTCTTTTTGATAAAGGGCAGAGCAAATCATTCAAGAGGAAATCTTCATTCTGTCCTTAAAATAATCATATCAGAGGTTTATAGCCTTTTTTTTTGGAATGATGCAGAAAGGTCTTCTAAGAGTATTAAATGTCATCATATTTGATTCTTTAATCTGGGTTTTATTCTATTTTGCTTTCTTCAGGAAAAACAGTTTTTTTAAGAACAAAAAGTACTTAGCTGTTACTTTTTGTCTCTTGGTTATCACTCCCTATAAGCCTAATTTTCTGGTATCTGAAGGAATAAAGTGGTTTTATAGTCTTTAAGCGATAATTTCAATGTGATAACCACAAATAGAAAAAAGTAGGCTGGGTGCAGGGGCTCATGCTTGTCATCCCAGCACTTTGGGAGGCTGAGGCAGGTGGACTGCTGGAGGTCAGGAGTTTGAGACCAGTCTGGCCAACATGGTGAAACCCTGTCTCTACTGAAAAAACACAAAAATTAGCCAGGTGTGGTGGTGGGTGCCTGTAATCACAGCCTCTTGGGAGGCTGAGGCAGGAGAATGGCTTGAACCTGGGAGGCAGAGGGCGCAGTGAGCTGAGATTACACCACTGCACTCTAGCCTGGGCAACAGAGTGAGACCCTGTTTCAAAAAACAAACAAACAAACATACAAAAAAAACCCATAAACGTCTGGTCAGGTTCTATATGCAACTGTAAGACATAAAAGCAGGCATTTTAAGTGTGTTGTCCAGGAAACTGAGCTCAACTCTCACAAAATATTTATGCATAATGTTGATAAAATCTGAATTTCAGCTAAAAGAGGACGAACAAAATTAACAATTGAGTGTTCAGACAGAGCAGTAGAGTTGTGGTTCTTGAGCTTTCCTTAATCTATGACTAAAGAGGAAGAGCCACCCCACCAGAGCACTACCAACCGATTTCTTGTGATGGTTTAAGGTCTTAAAGGTCACCAAGTATGACTCTACAGAAAAGATTTGACAGAAACCTGGATGGGATTGGAGACCGTTATTCTAAGTGAAGTAACTCAGGAATGGTAAAGCAAACATCATATGTTCTCACTCATAAGTGGGAGCTGAGCTATGAGGATGAAAAGGCGTAAGAATGATACGATGGACTTGGGGACTCAAAGAAAGGGTGGGAGGGGGTGAGGGATAAAACACTACAAATTGGGTACAGTGTACACCGCTCAGGTGATGGATGCACCAAAACCTCGGAAATCACCACTAAGAACTTATTCATGTAACCAAACACCACCTGTTCCCCAAAAAACCTACTGAAATAAATTAAAAAAAAAAAAAGATTTGGCTGAGGTGAATGGAAGGTTTTAAAAGTGAAACATTTGAGGAAAAATTTAGTACAATGAGTATATTTTTCACTTTAACACAAAGGAAAAAAGTGCTTCCAAATATTAAACAAGAAGGCAGGGCTGAAGAGTAAAAAAGAGAAATAATTTGTTTTTAGCTTTATTCAGTAAGCTCTCTATTACCACAAATGTGGAATTGCATTTTTACTCTTTGCATCTTTAACAAGCTCTTGTTGTGACTCAGCTTTTTTTTTTTTTTCTTTTTTTTTTCCTTTTTTTTGGTGGGGGGATGGTGGGGGCAGGAATAGCACACAAACCTTTTTAGACCTCATAGACACTCTTTTTCTTTTCTGCCGGTAGAGCTAGACTCTCAGTTTACAGCAATCTTAGGGCCAAGATAATTACTTTAATCTTAATTAACAAAATTATAAAATTACTTGTGAAATATCTAATTCCATTGAGCAATTACCACACTTGGAAGAAAGTAGGCATTCTTTCATCTTAATAATTACTGCTATATTGAATAGGCTTACATATTCTTAGAAATTATAATTAAAAATTCTTCCCCATAAGACTTCAAAATCTGATTACTGTTAGAAATCCCACAGAAAAGGACTTACTTTGAGGAATAACCTTAAATGCAAAATTGAACAACTGTCAATTATTTTTGAAACTACGTCTATCACTGCAAAATCACTTTTTAAAATCTCATAAAATATTTTACATTAAAGATGTCTTATTAGCTATGTGACATTTACAAGCCTGGTATTAAAATTGTTAAGTTCATGATTTTTACCACAGAAATTATCTAAACCTCAGGTCTTTCATTCACAAAACAGGGAAAAATAAAATCAATTCTGTAAAACTGATAGAAGGAATATATGTCAAGTGTTTAGCTCAGTGCCTGGCACATATAAGTAAGCAGCAGTAGCAGCAGCAGCAGCAGCATGAGACAGTCTACTAAGATATGGGTCTAAATCCCAGCCCTGCCACCTGCTAGGTAAATGACAACTTCTCTGAGCATTCATTTCTCATTCATATGGATGTAATAGTTCTCATAATGCTCTTTTCCTAGTGCTTGCCATGAGTCCACCAACAAATAGTAATTACATCAACTGTCACACAGACTAAAGTGCATGTATTTTTGCATTTCTATTTCTACAATATGTTTTCAAAAAATCCAGATTTGTTTCTTTTCAAAGATAACAATTTTTAATGCAACATTTACCGAAGTGATAGAAATACTGAAGTAAATTTCCTATCCTGCTTCTCAGGGTCCACAGAGTGCCCTCTTTCCAGCATCATCTCTCCTACTGCATTATTAATCTTTACTCCCTTCTGACGGTTTCCTCCAATCTTGTGTTGTTCATTCCTAGTTCTATGCTATTCTTCTCATTAAAATTTTAATGCTTATCGAATTGGCAATTAATTGTGTATTCTTCTTTCCTGTGTTTCCAATATTTATTTTGTATCACATGCCATTCCTTTCTCTAAAAGACTGTTGCTTGTAAATTTGGCAATTAATCATTGTACTGTTATTTTTTTGGATCTCAACTGTTCAACTAATGCCTCATGCATTTATACCTTGATACTCTTACTAGATTGCAAGCAACAAGAGATCAGGATATTCGTCTCATGCAGCTGTATAACCCTATAGTACTTATAACAGTGCTTGTAAATAATAGGCAGCTATTAATATTTGTTATTAATCATATAAACATTAATAACTATTTCAAATAAAATATTTAAATACAATTTAAGTAATTTTATTTTAAATAATTCTTTTATTTAATAGTATTTGTTAATGTGATTGCTCTCTCAGTTTTTTCATATAATAAAAGTAGACATAAATTTTAAAACAAAGTTATGACAGAGACTAGTCTTCAAAGGCAGAGGAAAGCTACTAAGTATCAAACATACTTGTGGATTTTAACAAAATCATGTATGTCCTATTTTGCTTCTCCACCAAGTAAGGTGGAAGTAGTTATGAAACTACTGATAACGGAACTAAAAGTATCACTTTTTGAGAAGCTTATCATTCTTTAATAGGAGGGAATTATTTGCCAGTAATACTTTTAGCCCTAAAAGGAAAATACAACATAGTAAATTAAGAACATGGTGACAATTTAGTCTGCCTTTGTGATGTTTGCTTTAGGCTATGTAATCATCTCAGTAATTAAATGCAATCTGGCCTATTTGTATTTGATTTTTTCTCATATTTATGAGGCATGCCAAAGAAAAATGTTTCCATCCCACCAAAAAGTTATCAAACACATCTGCTTTTAAGCTAATTAAAAAGTGTACTTGTTGTTTTACAATTAACTTCCTATTTACAAAAGCTCTTAACTTGGCTAAAGTTTTCAATTTTGTGTCCATTCAGAAAACAATCAAATTCTCCACGCTCTGTACTTCAGTTTTTTTCCTATCAATGTCAGTCCTTAAAAATATAAGCCATTTTCAAAGTAATTTTCTCTCCCTGACTTATATTTGCCACATTAAGAGTATTATAATAATAAAAGAACAAGAGCTGCTATTTCAGTATCCATAGAACAATCTTTTGTTATATTTTTTCTTCCAAATTCTCATTAATGTGGATAAGTACTTTTAAAAATGGCATTCACAATAGAGAAATGATTTTGTACTTATTTAACAACTGATATTTAAAGATAACATTTAATTTTGAACTCATTTTCACTATTCAGGTATAAAACGTTTTTCTAAAGATCAGCATAACAGATGTGTTTATATAATTTAAACATATTTAAGTATTTACTTCAAGATTTATATCTATTATTGCAATTATATTTAAATTAAATTTTCTATTAAAATGTCTGAAATATTTTCTTGTTCACCTTTTGAAGTGGTTTTAAACTATTTCCCCAATTTAGATAATTATCAGAATTTTGCTTATTTTGACTCAATATCCAAAATTTAAATAGTTCATGTAAAATTAATAATGATAACATGTTAATACAAACCCAAGATTTTGTACACAGGTTACACAACCTATAATTACAGATGGACAGCTGCACTCTAATCAATTTTGTTATTTCCTCTTTTCACATAAAGGAGACTTATGTTTTTAAAACAATGGCATATAACATGACTAGAAAACTCAGCACTTACTTCACAACTCACTAATCCATAATCCATTGATTTGACCTTTAATGGAAGTTTTTCCCTAATTCTAAATACAAATAATGAGCATAAAATGATGTACATTTAGCTGATAATAAACGACCTCTGCCTTTCCTAAAAGCACATTCTTTTCAAAGCAACAGACAGATCTTATTGATTCTGAACTATTTAAAGATGGCAATGACCCTCTGTAAAACAGCTAGAAGATTTTCTCTTACAGATGTCTTAAGATAGAGCAATAGAGGGTATAACAAATGCTTTAGAATACATTTAGGAAGACGTGATTAACTAACTTTAGGGATTCTGGTGAAGTTTTCCACAATAGTGGAAATCTGAAGTAAACAAAACTGTTTACTGTTTTAGTACTCAACATTTCCTAAATTCATTTGACCACACACTATTTTATTTAAGTAACACTTATTGACAGCCCTTTGATTATACTTTGGAATGTGTTGTCAGGGAGATGGTGATTCTTCACTTAAAAATATCATTTACTATGAGTCAGGGTCTGCTAAGCATGTTAGAACAGTCATGCCACCTCCTACTGCTCATGAAGGCAGAGGTCTTTTCTGTCTTACCATTGCTCTATTTCCACTGCTCAGAAATAGTGCTTGCTACACTGTCTGTTTTTGAGTGACTACCATGCTCTAGCAACTGTGCTAGGAGTTAATAAAATAAAGATTAGTAAGGAGTATTTTCTACTTAAAAGCTTACAGTATTGTGGAGAGGAGAACAAATAGATAAATAATTACAATGTAATGTAAATCAATGTTTGAATAAAGTGCTTTGAGGGCACGTGTGAACGAATGATGAATTCCGCTGGGGCAAAAAGAGACAGATGATGTTAGAAATGAGCCTTTAATGATAAAAAGGGATGTGCCATATGGGCGAGGAAAGCACGGCTACTTACTTTGGAGTACAGCCACACTGAAAAAGAATGAGCCTAAAAATCATCAACTCCCATAAAAACAATGGTTTCTCAGTGATTTTCTCCTAACATAGGAGTGCTCCACAAATGGATAAATGAATTTTGGTTGAGACTGTGATTGCCTTGATCATCCCATAGTCTGAATCCCATTCCAACATTTCCAGAGAACACTCCAGATTATAAATTCCAGACTACAAATGGAATAACACAGAAAAATTTATTGTGGATTGAGGCAGTAAGGGGAGGGAGGGTTGAATCAGATTTTATAGAGGTCCCAGGCCTGCTTAAAGTATTTTTCTATCATCTTGGATAATATGAGCTCTAAGATTCTTTCCCCTACTTTTTCTCTCAAGGTTGTGGTATAATCCTAAAAATATGTATATAATTTTTCTTGCTCTGAGAAAAAGTAGGGTGTATTAGATGTCTCTTTTCTTTTTTGTGATTCTCAATAAGATAATTTTTCTGAGTAACAAATATGAGCCAGATACTACATTACATCCCTTAAACATATAAACATATAATTCTTACAATAGTTCTGTGATATATGTTTTAATACCCAAATTTCATAGATAAGGAAAGGAGGCTCAAGAAATCATATACCAAGCCCAGCCGGCAAATTCAGCATAGCCACATCTTGTTTTATTGCTCTTTACTTTAGTGTACTCACAGATACTTTTTTTTTTTTTTTTTTTTTAACAAACTGAACAGAGTCGCAGCAACCCTGCATCTAGCAAATCCATCCATGACATAGTCCCAACAGCATATGCTCACTGTGTCTCTGTCACATTTTATTAATTCTTGCGATATTTCAAACGTTTCCATTCTTACTGCATGTTATGATTATTTGTCAGCCGTCACCTTTGATGTTACTATGATAACTGTCTTGGGGTGCCATAAACTGCACCCATATAAGTTGGTAAAATTAACCAATAAATGTGCGTTCTAACCGCTACACCAACTGGTGATTCCCCTGTCCTTCTCCCTCCCTCTGGGCTTTCCTATTCCCTGAGACACAACAATACTGATAATAGGCCAGTGAAAAACCCTACAATGGCCTCCAACTGTTCAAGAGAAACAAGAGGCTCATGTCTCTGACTTTAAATCAAAAGGTAGAAATGATTAAGCTTAGTGAGGAAGACATGTTGAAAGCTGAAATAGGCCAAAAGCGAGGTCTCTTCCTCCAAATGGTTAGCCAAGTTGTGAATGCAAAGAAAAAGTTCTTGAAGGAAATTAAAAATGCTTCTCCAGTGAACACATGAATGATACGAAAGCTTACATGGTTTGGCTTTGAGGTCCCACTTAAATCTCATCTCCATTTGCAATCCCCATGTGTCGAGGGAGGAACCTGTAACGATTGGATCATGGGGGCAGTTTCCCCCATGTTGTTCTCCTGACAGCAAGTGAGTTCTCATGAAATCTGATTGTTTTATAAGTGTTTGGAAGTTCCTCCTTCATTTCTCTCTCTCCTGCTGCCTTGTGAGGAAGGTACCTGCTTCCCCTTTCACCATGATTTTAAGTTTCCTCAGGCCTCCCCAGCCATGCAAACTGTGAGTCAATTAAACCTCTTTCGTTTAATAAATTACCCAGTCTCTGGCAGTATCTTTATAGCAGTGTGAAAACACTAATACAAAAGCAAAACAGCCTTATTGCTGATATGGAAAAAGTTTGAGTAGCCTGGATAGATCACAACAGCCACAACATTTCCTTAAGCGAAAGCCTTATCCAGAGCAAAGCCCTATCTCTTCAATTCCATGAAGGCTAGAAGAAGAGTTTGAAGCTAGAAGAGGTTGTTTCATGAGGTTTAAAGAAAGAAGCCATCTCCGTACTGTAAAAGTGCAAGATAAAGCAAAGCAGCAAGAACTGATGTAGAAGCTGCAGCAAGTTATATAGATGATCTAGCTAAGAACATTGATGAAGGTGGCTACACTAAGCAACAGACTTTCAGTGTAGAAGAAACAGCCTTACATAGGAAGAAAATGTCACCTAGGACTTTCATTGCTAGAGAAAAGTCAATGCTTGGCTTTAAACTTCAAAGGGCATACTAACTCTCTTATTAGGGGCCAATGCAGCTGATGACTTGAAGTTGAAGCCAAAGCTCATTGACCATTCAAAAAACTCTAGGGTCCTTAAGTGTTATGCTAAATCTAGTCTGCCTCTGCTCTAAAAATGGGACAATCAAGCCTAGTGACAGCATATTTGTTTACAGCATGGTTTGTTGAATATTTTAAGCCTACTATTGAGACTTACTACTCAGAAAAAAATATTTTTAAAATATTACTGCCCATTGACAAGGCACTTGGTCACTGAGGGGCTTTGGTTGGAGACGTACAAGATGAATATCGTTTTCATGCCTGTGAACACAACAGCCATTCTGTAGCCCACATATCAAGGAGTTATTTCAAATTTCAATTTTGTTATTTAAGAAACACATTTTGTAATGCTATAGCTAGTGATTTCTCTGACGGATCTGGGCAAAATAAATCAAAAACCTTTTGGAAAGGATTCAACGTTCCCAATGCCATTAAGAACATTTGTGATTCATGGAAGGATGTCAAAATATCAACATGAACAGGAGTTTGGAAGAAGTTGATTTCAACCTTCATGGATGACTTTCAGGAGTTAAAGATTTCAGTGGAGGAAATCACTGCAGATATGGTGGAAATCTCATAATAAAACTTTTGAGGATGAAGAGTTGCTTCTTATGAACAAAGAAAATGGTTTCTTGACATGGAATTTCCTCCTGGTGAAGATGCTGTGAACATTATTGAAATGACAACAAAGCATTCAGAATATTCCATGAACTTAATAGGCTGCTGCAGGGTTTGAGAGGACTGACTCCAGTTTTGAAAGAAGTTCTATGGGAAGATGCTATCAAACAGCATGACATACTGCTGAGAAATCTTTTCTGAAGGGAAGAGTCAATTGATGTGGCAAAACTTCATTGTTTTCTTGTTTTAAGAAAGTGCTACAGCCACTCCAACCTTCAGCAGCCACCAACATCAAGGTAAGACCCTTCATCAGCAAAAAGATTCTAACTTGCTGAAGTTTCACACGACCATTAACATTTTAGCAATAAAGTAGTTTTAAATTAAGGTGTGTTCATTTCTTCGACATAATGCTATTGCACACTTAACAGATTTCTGTATAGTGTAAACTGGGAAACCAAAACATTCGTGTGACCTGCTTTATTGTGATGTTCACTGTATTGTAGTGGTCTGGAACTGAACCCACAGTATCTCTGATGCATGTGTGTATTCAAGAAAAATACACCTATTTAATGACTATTCTATAACAGGCACGATTTCTAGGAGCTGAGGATACAGCACTGATCAAGAGTAAAAAAAAAGTCTCTGCCCTCATGGAGTTTATATTCTCCTGTAGTTAAGCAGAGTATGTAAAGAAAATATTTGTGGATAATGGTAAGTATTATGAATAAAATAAAGCTTAGTCATAAAAGAGAGATGGACTAGAAGTATTATAGACAGTATGGTTGGGGAAAGCCTCTGTGAGAAGTTGACATATGAGCTGACAGCTCAATGATGAAAAGGATCCAGCCACCCAAAGATTAAAGGTAAAAGCACTGACAGTGGAGAGAGCCTGCAGGGAAGGCATTAAGTTGTATATAAGCCTGGTGTGTTTAACAGAAAGGATGTTAGTATGGCTTAAGCCTAGCGAATAAGGGCATCAAATGTGTTCTGAAAGTTAGGCAGGGACACATTCATTTGGGGTCTTGAAGGAGTCTTTGAAGGTTTTAAGGAAGGGGTAGTAATAAGATTAAATTTATACTTTATCTTACTTTGGCTTCGGTGTGAGGAAAAAAATTGTAGTGTTAAAGTGGAAGCTGAAAGACAGGTTAGGAAGATAGTGCAGAAGTCCAGGATGAAGACACTGGTAGTGCATAGCATTTAAAACGAAGAGATGAGGTCAGAAATGGAATATCTTTCATTGATAGAGCCAACAGGACCATCTGATATAATACAGGGGCACAGAGAAAGTTATCGGAGGAGTGGTGAAGGACAGGAATGAATGAAAAATTACTCCTAGTTGGAGTTCTTCTTCTAGTTTGGAGGAGTAAACGCCTCATAAATTGAATCTCCTACAGATAGCAGTCATAAAATCTGAACAAAATAGAGGTTACAACAATGTGAATGTTCTGGGAGTAAACAAAAATAGACTCATTTTGGAGGTGAGCAAAATTTGGAGGAATTGGTGAGTTACCCATTTTTGAGCATTTGGATTGAGTACAACTGAAGTCCCTAGCAATGGTGCAAGGTGACTAAGACCCTGTCTGATAAGCTACAAATGAATCTATATGGTTTCAAGGTTTCTATGTTTTACATAAAGTGGTACACTATTAACTCTATGTAAACTGAAATTTAAGGATGTATAAAATAATCCCTATATAACCACTAAAAATACGCTGCAAAAGTACATAGCAAAAATCTAATATATAAATTAAAATGAAATTCTAAAAAAATTCAAAAAATTTAAAAAAAAGGAATGAAAGGGAGAATAGAGCACAAACAAACCAGAAATAGAGTAGACACACAGAAACAAATAAATATTAAAATTTTAGAGCTAAATCCAATCACATCAATAATTATAATCAACACCGATAAACTAAACATTCTAATTGGAAGGCAGAGATCAAAACAGATTAAAAAGCAATACCCACTAGGGTGCAGTGGCACGCACCTATAACCCCAGCTACTTGAGAGGCTGAGGCAGGAGGTTTGTCTGAGCCCAGGAGTCTGAGGCCAGACTGGGCAACATAGCAGGACCCTGTCTCAAAAAAAAAAGCAATACTCAACTATATACTGTGCGTTCACAAAATGCACTAAAAATATAGACACAGATGAGAGGAAAATAAATGAATAGAAAAGCATACAAATAATAAGCAGAAGATGCCAGAGTAACTATATATATCAGGCAAAGTTTGCTTTAAAATAAGTACCATTACCAGAAATAAGGAGGGATATTTAATAATGAGAAAGAGTTTAATTATTGAAGAAACATAATATTCACAGATGTGTACTTAGTCAATAACAGAGCCTAAATATATGATGCAAAATTGACAGAATAATAGGAATAAATAATCTCACAATCATATTAGAATATTTTAACATCTCTCTTTCAGTAGGTAGAATGAATAGACAAACATATTAGTAAAGAAACAGTTTGAAACACACTATCAACCATGTTGACCTAATTTAATTTTTAGAACACTATGCTCAATGAGTAAAAAATGTATGTTATTTTCCAGTGAACATGGTATGTGTATTAGTCCATTCTTGCACTACTATAAAGAAATACCTGAGACTGGGTAATTTATGAAGAAAAGAGGGTTAAGTGGTTCACAGTTCTGCAGGCTATATAGGAAATATAGCAGCTTCTCCTTCTGGGGAGGCCTCAGGAAACTTAAAATCACGGCAGACAGTGAAGGGGAAGCAGACATGTCTTACATAAATGGAGCAGAAGGAAGAGAGAGAGCGGGGAGGTGCTATACACTTTTAAACAACCAGATCTCATTACAACTCTATCAGAGGAATAGCACCAAAACGGGAAATCCACCCCCGTGATCCAATTACCTCCCACTGAGCCCAACCTCCAACACAGGGGATTATAATTCAACATTAGATTTGGGCAGGGACACAGATCCAAATCATATCAGTATGTTTGACAAGATATGCCATATATACTGTGTCCTAAAACAATCTTCAAATTTAAAAGAATTGAAATTATACGGAGTATGTTCTCTGACTACAATGGAGTTGAAGTATAAATCAATAACAAGATCTCTATGAACACTCCAAATATCAGAAATTTAAACAACATACTTCTAAATAATACATGGGTTACAAAAGAAATGTAAAAGTAGGAAGAAATTTAAAAGTATCATTTGAAACTCAATGATAATGGAAGTAAAACAGATAAATATTGTGGGATGCAGTTAAGGCAATGTGTAGAAGGAAACTTACAGCTTTACATATTTATATTTTTTAAAAAGTAGAACGATATAAAACAATGACCTAAGCTTGTACCTCAAAAAATTAGAAAAAACAGTAAGCCTAATGTAAGTAGAAAAAGAAAATAATAACGATAAGAGAAGAAATCACAAGGAATTATCTGGTAGAGAATTTGCTAATTTAGCTGGTTCCATGTCTAGCATGGTTTTGGAAATTTCTCAGGAAGTGAGTTCATGTTCTGTGTTTGTATATATGCACATGTTAGGTGGAGGAGATACCAAGATCTAGAATGAATGAAATGTCTCATTTTCTTTCCAGCGAGTTTGCTCATGTGGCAAGAAAAATATCTTTAATTATTTGAATTTGCTGGTAAATCGAAATTAAACCACTTTTTATTTGATTTGGAAAATCTTTACAACAACTTAAAAAATGTTTTTAAACATTACAACTTTACTGTAACACTTAAGTTTTCATCAATGATCACATATATAGTTGAAGCTATATATGTGTACCAAAAAGAAGGGAGGAAAAAAGGCAGGAAGGAGAAGTAAGGGAGTGAGGGAAAAAAGGAGAGAATTACAAAACGCACTTTCCCTTATGTTTTGAAAATACAATCCTTTCCTTCTAGGTAAAGAAATACGTAAACATCTGTTCCCAGAAGTAAGCCTTTCAGACCTGTACAGTGTTCAGCTGAAATGTGTGGTGGAGATAGGCCAATCCATCCATGATTGGGAGCAAGAGAGAAAATAATAAGCTACGACATTTTCCGGATTCAATTAATCCCATATTTGTCTACAAAAAGAAGTATAGATAAGCTAAATAAAGTTTCTGCTTTTCTGGAAGGGAAGGATATGCTATTTTCCCCCATTTAATACATCTGTGTCTATACGATGATATAAAATAGTTAAAATAGGAAGGTGAGACTTAGTCATCTTGGTATGCTGCATAGTATTAAATAATACCTAGAATGGGCTGTTGGTCTCCAGCAGAAAGCTCCTGGCAGCAAAAGTAGTAGTTGTACTGTTTAATACATATCCCCAGGGAAAACAAGCCAATTAGAGAATAACTTCTCTAACGAGGTACATAACTTAAGCCTAGGTTTGCTCTGTCTAATCAAATACAAATCTAAATGGAAGGGAGACAGCATTTAAAGACAGACAATGTATTTCATACTTCTTTCCTTTAACTTGGAAAACCACACACTAAAATTGTATTTCTAATTGTCTTAGTGTTTTAGCTACTTCATAGTTGTAAATTAGGATATCATTGGTATCATTTACATATAGAAATTTCAAATAGGAAAAAGGATGTTTTAAAGTCGTACCTAAATTTTCCATAAATGCTTGAAACTGAAAAACAAAAAGGACACTAAATTTAAATAATCTCAATAAAATAATCAGAAAATTTTCCGAAATAAATGTTTCAAATGATGTTTTGGATTCCAGTTTCCACCAAATAAAACACTTTAAAGGAAAAAGCATACCAAAGGATATTAATTTAAATGTTTGGCAATGAAAGCTAATTTATCATTTTCTTTTTATTCTATGCCGTATAATTATCCTAATTTTTGGAGTACTGCACTTCTTATAATTTATCTCAGCTGGGATGAAAGCAAAACTCTAGTTGATGCTCTGCAATTTTACATTTAGTTGTCTACCAGGAGCATTTTAAAAATCATTTTTTTAAATGTGCTAAAATGTGTTTTGAGAGGCAGCTTCCACTACTGCTCTAAGTTAACTGTTTAAGGTGTTGTACAGGGAAAAATAATCTATTACAATTGCTATCTTTCACTTTAGGGTAACTGGACAAATTATATTGATTAAATACAATTTAAAACCAGTCAGTCATATTGGCTGGGTTAGTCTAGAGAGGCTGTAAAAAAACAGCTTCTCAGAAAGAATGTAGCTCATAATTACTGAATAGGACTCCGAAAGTGCTAGCTCTGGATAACCAACAAATACAACTATAACAGGAAATAATTTCCAATGGAATGTTCAACGGTGACCTGGGAGGTCATTAATAACCACGATATGTCCTACTTGGACCTTCCTTTTGAATACTGCTAACTCAGTTGAGTTTTTAACTTCTGTACCTCAAAACATCTTTGGTCTAGGCTTGATACCATTCTTATTTTGAAATTATCTAGGGCAAAAAAAGTCCCATTTATTCAAAGACCTGACTTCAATTTTTCCTTTCTAATTGCTTCAGGTCTCACGGCAGCTTTGATCTGCCATTTGTACCGTTAGCATGGTTCTTATGCACAACCCTTGGGATTGAGTATGTTTTGCAAATCATAATTTTTCTCATGTTAGAAGATTAGTATGGTGCAGCTACTTTGTATTATATATCATTCCTAGTAGCATTTAGAGTACTACTCTGTAATCAAATAAATTAATATTTCTGCAAAAATAAATGTATAAATATTGACTCTAAGTGGGATAAAGGCAAAACACACACACACACACACACACACACACACACACACACACACACACATTATTGGCTCAAGTTAGGTTTTACCACCAAATGTTTCTTATAGGCATATTATAAAATTTACATACCTCAGGGCTAAAGGGATTGGAGATCTGTAACAAAAGTAAAACTCTTATCTGCTTTTGGTCCAAGTGCTTGAATAAATGCCACAATTCCTTATTTAATTTTCAATAATAATTCTCAGTTGTCTTATTACAGTACTAGCAAGTAAATATAAATATTTTCTTTTGCTTCCTTTTTTAATAAATGATTAAAGCATGATCTTATCAGTCTCTGTGAATTCTTCTAAATAAAATTAATAAAAACATTGCATACAAAATACAAATACGGTATTTGTAGAAAAGTTTATTTTTATTCATTTATAATAGAAAATCTAAGAGAAACAGTGTGCCTGTGATACCTTCTACCAAGCAGACTGCTATTGTTCTTACGTTTCCTCATATATAAATTTACCTCCACTACTGACCAAACTCATATTAATGAAAGTAGCATTACATGTTTGGTATTGCTCACAACTGAGATAGAAACAAAAACTCAATTCAGTTGTATAGAAAACTAATTTTCAAAATTAACATATATATCTGAAGAAAATTTTGTAAGAAATAACTTTCTGATGTCTTGGTTTGACAATCAATGCCAGAGACAGTTTTCAATTAATACATGTAAATTTCCTTATTTCACTTCTTTAATATTTTAAGCGTAGTGCGCATAAGAATCAAGTGACTAGAAATTACCCTTCTGAATTACTTTTATGTTCCATGTTTCCAATATTCTTATTTATTTATATACACATACTTCATGCATCTACAATGATTATTTACCTACAAACACCCATGTAAATACTAACACACATGTATAATATTCTTTTAAGCAAAGCTTAAGTATGGAACTAAATAGCAAAGCAAGGTAAACTTGTAGAATGTACAACAAATTTGTAAATCTTTAACCATCTTCATTATTCAGTCTTTCTGAATTATGTCTCTCTCTTTTAGATAACTTCCTTTATACCTATAATAACAGTCGCATAACTACAAATTCAAATTCTTCTATATGTACAACATGAAACTCAAGTAACGAAGAAAAGAAGACTAGGTATACTCTTATAGTGAGTTATTATCTCTAGAAACCTTTGAGCTATATGGCCTTCTTCTTCTTCTTTTTTTTTTTTGAGACCAAGTCTGGCTATGTCACCCAAGCTGGAGTGCAGTGGCATGGTCTCAACTCACTGCAACCTCTGCCTCCTGGGTTCAAGTGATTCTCCTGCTTCAGCATCCCGAGTAGCAGGGATCACAGGCATGTGCCATCAAGCCCAGCGAATTTTTGTATTTTTAGTAGAGACGGGGTTTCACCATGTTGGCCAGGCTGGTCTCGAACTTTTGACCTCAAGTGATCTGCCCGTGTTGGCCTCCCAAAGTGCTGGGATTACAGGCGTGAACCACCACACCCAGACTGCAAGGCCTTCTTATGGCATACGACAAGTGATTGAAGAATTTCCAGGTAAGTATGAAGAAATAAAACCATTACTACTCTTCAATCTGGCATTTTTGTATAGCAGCAATATTAAGAAAATAACAGTACATACATTGTTAACATAAAATATAAAAAAAGGAGATAATATAATTTGAAATTCTTCAAACAAATATAAAATCTAGGACTTAAAAAGTGGTGCTTCCTTTATTACTTTGATAAAAACAAAATTTTCCAAAAAATATTCTTGAAGATCTATTATGCTCAAGATACCTATTAGTGCAAGATACTTACTAGGTGACTTTTGTTTTCAGAAAGTGTATAATCTCTAAAATACCCTTATTTTGGCATTATTTAAGTTTCCCCATTCCAGTCTCCCACTTCACAAGAATCTGTTCGGATGAACTTGAGACTTCTATCTAGCCCTGATACCTCTGACAGATAACATTTAGTGCCTTTTCTCTGCAGGCATCGATTCTCTAATTGTTTATTCAAGTATTTTAGCAAACATTGCAATTCTACTAGTTTCCTGTTTGGGAAAGAACAGGAATACCTACTTGACTGAATTTAGGTTCTTTAAAAATTTTGTCCTTGTATTTTCTTGTGTCTGGCTCCAAATGGATTAAAGTCTCCAAAGAAAAAGCAAGTGTTAAGGCCCTTATTTTTGCCTTTGAGAAATTAGAAAGAATCCAAATACATCTACCCTGAGTGTCAACTGCATTAATTTTTATAGAAAAGGTATTAGCACAGAATAGGTCTTAAGCGTGCCACTTCCTGGGTATTTACTGCACTGGAAGGGATTGCTTTATTGCACCTAGAGAATAAGTACACATGAATGAGAAGTGATGAATGGACTCACCTAATATGCTCATAAGTTTCAAAAATCAAAATGTAAATATTCAAAATAATCATAGAAAAACTATTGTACAAATATATGTTCCAAAACAAAAACTGTGTATCAGAGAGTACTGGGTGCTATTTGTGTACACACACACACACATACACATACACATACACACAAATACCCTACAAAAGACATAAACCATAGAAATGACCAGAGGACACGTTATAGATTAGAAAAAACTGTAATCTTAGCCACAAAAACTACTAAAGTGAGGGAACTAAGAGAGAATAATAAAATTAGTATACTCAGCTAGCAGTTGAGCCATTTATAAAAGGACCACTTTATCTGTGCTCCTTTCTTTTGCAGAATCTAATAAACTGCCATTATATTCCTTTTAAATGGTTCCATTACAAGGATTCTATCACAGCAGACTAATCTCTTGATAATCATAATAAATGCTTGCAATCAAAGTAGGAACCATTTAAAATGGGAAGGAGAAAAGCTGTTTTCCATCAAACTCACAGTTGTTCTGTGACCTTTGAAGCATTCAGCTATAATACAACTTTCTATCTAATTTTGTTAAAAAAATTTAAGAAAACACTAGATCAATGATCATTATTATTGAGGTATTTTAGCATTTTCTTGGTTTCAGAATTTTAAATTTTTTTAACAGTAAAAAATAGAGAGACATCTTTGCCTAGAATACAACTTTGTAAACTTTAAATAATAAAGGATTTGATTAGACATGTAATATTTCCTTAGGGGGAAAAAGCAATGGTTATTTTAGAAAACTGTACAATGATGAGCTATTCACAATGCTTACGGGTTTAAGGAAGTATTATTTCCTTAGAAGACAGCAACACTCAACAAAGAAGCTGGGACTGAATTTACTTGAATAAACAATGCTTTCCAGAGAACATATAAGTGCCACAGGCTGATAAAATTACGGGAAATGACTATGAATGATCAGAATGGCTTTCATCTGCATTTTGTTAGACCAAGAATTGATTTCACTTTTCAGCTGTGAACAGCAAGAGGCCAGCTGTGGTCAGAGTGGGAGCAAACTATGAACCAGAGTTACATGCAAGGAGGAATTGTTTACCAAAAGAAAAAAAAAAAAGGAACCCGCCAGACTTTTCAAGAAATCTTAGCAAAAAATCTACTCTTTCTAAACGTTTAGAGAAATATATGTAGGGGTTTCCACAAACTGTCAAAAGTGGAGGATCTAATTTAAGACAAAATGAAATCTTTGTGCTCAGTTGTGGGAATAAATAGAATTATGAGGAGAAAATAAACCCAGAGAAGGAAAATATAAAATATAATGCCTTCAAGGCAGAAACAACTACATTTTACTTGGTATTCCCAGATGTGCTAAGAGGAAATTTATGACGGCACACTGAAAAGCAAGATTCCCTTTGTGAAACCTTTCACATTTATTTAAGCACAATCACTGAAAATGACCTTTATCCAAACTCTTCACGGCGGTCTTAAAATGATCTAAAATGACTGCCAGATATTCTTTAAATAACATTACTTAACTAAAAGTCATTACCCAGGAGAAATATTAAAGTACTGGCAAGTAAATACAGATCTATTTTCAGCAAAATATAACATAGGCTTAATAAAAAATTGATAACATATTAAATATCTTTGTCAAAAAAGCTAACATACAATGTAAATTATCTTAGTTTTTCAGAATTGGTATGGTTTCCACATTCAAGGCATCTTATTTGCCTCTTAATGTAGAGAACCATCACAGAATCTAAAAAATAATAATGGTGCTTAACACTAAAAATTGTATGAAAAAGTGTTATACCCAGAAGGCTTTCCAAGACATGTTTTAACTAAATAACTTTCTATTTTCGCCAAATGGAATAAATTTCTTTATATAATTATTCCACCTATTGTTAAAATGAATACATAAGATTTGGCCATCTCTCTTTTCTCTTTTTATTTATACTCAATGTTAAGATCAAAGGTTACCTAGTAGTTTGGGAATAGACAGAGGGGAAAAGCGTAGGTCAGGAATAATTGATAGTTGATTAAAAAGATGTGTACTTGTGGATTTGGAAATTTAAAAAAATTCTATCGTTTCATAATGCATTTCTGTTTCAGTTAGCAAAAACTGGACACACTCTGGGGGGAAAGATTTTCCTCTATTAAGAGGATGATTAGTTCAGTAAATCATGGCTTTCAGATGATGATGATTACTATATCTCCTTGCAGGGAAAAGGAGAAGGGGATAGGAGGTTCATTTCACCACAAAGTAATTATGCTGAGCCAGAGCGTTACCATTTATCATGGCTGAAAGATGACACTCACTGTTAGCCAAGGGAAACTGCTACTCAAATGCTCCCATCTAGATCAATACACCATGCATTTTTTTTTTTTCGTAGCAAAAAGTAATTATACAACAGGAACTTCACAATCAATACCTTTTCAGGCTAACTTAAAGTCAGCTACGTAGGCATGAAGGTATGGTACTGTCAGCTGTCACTGAAGTCTACCCCATTAAATCGAAATTAAGCCTGATTTCCTGTGCTGTTAATCAAATCTTTTCTAGTGTTATTTCAAATCCTCAATACTGGTTCCTGATAAATAAGAAAGTGTTGTCAGTTTTTGGTTTTCGTTTTTGTTTTTGGTAATAAAGCATATCAAATTACTATTGACCATATAACAACATAGAATAGGTACCATTAATTAATCCATTAGTAATTTTCAAGGAAATAAAAAGAAAAAAATGAAAAAAATCAATTCGCAAGAAAAAAAATCATTGTCCCTACTCAATGAAAACTAAAATACTTCTGGAAGCATGTGTCTTAACCTTCCAGTTGAGGCTCTGACCTTCTTTGAATATCCAAGACCCATAAACAGCACATCTCTAATTCTGAAATGTGAAATTGAATTTTTCTGAAGATAAACAATCCTTCTAGTTAGGGAGGTAGAATATATATGATTATATACACACGTATTTTACATACAGGGATAAAAATAGTTGTTACAATCATTTAGAAATCTATCCAAATGTCAATTTGACATCTGCTTTCTATAAGATAGAGCTTAGTTTTATAAACCAATCTAATATATCAGAAAAGGTTAAAGGGCATGAAAAAATCACTACTTCAGTGAAAAAAATTTTGACATCCAATTTTCAAGCTGATTTATCAGTGGAAAGCTAAAATTGATAGGTTGCCATTACTGGGGAGCAGCCTGTCTAAGAAAGCTGTTACAAAACCTCTAGTTTTGATTTAGCCACATTAATCAATACAAACCTATACTGTTTCAATTTTTAAAACATTGATCTTCTGCTATAAGCTTAGGGCAGCCACATTTATCAACAATCATAAAAAACTCAATATTTTTTAAACACATTTAGAAAATACAATGATCAAATGAAATTCAGCTTTGTTTGCCTTGACGGTTAATCATGGTTACAAACTAATTGTTTAATCTAGTTAACCAAAACACTGAATTTCAAATAATACTTTGGGAAATAACTACTACTTTTCATTTTGCCTGTTCTCAATTTTTAACTAGGTCAACATTATCTTACAGGATTAGATAATCTATAGTTATTTTATAATGAGTTATTCTAAATATTTAGAATTAAAAAGAAAAAAAATTTAGAGTAAGTGATTATTTAACATACAAAGTACCTCCATTTGTTAACTAACAGCTGAAAGTGACATTAAGCATTAATAAAGCATTTTTCAAGAATTTTAGACTATGTAGGAGAAATATTTTGGGGACAGAGAACACTTAATTGTTTCTTAATTCACAAATGTATGGATGAAAATTCTGTTAATAAGAATTTTGTTCAAGTCATCCATAATGTACTGGAGAGTTTAAAGTAGAACATCAATATATTTTGCAAACAAAGTGTAAGTATTTGTTGCCATGCTATTAGTATTTAATTGTGAGTACCATTAAGAATCTAGAGAAAATAAACAGAAGAAAATGCTACTATGGAATAATCATGGCCTTTAAAAAGTCTTCCAAGTTGACAACATTCAACTTCAAATTGTATATTTTATTTTTAACATATTTATGTTATCTACTTATAAACATTATATGTTTTCTATTATATATTTAGAAAATGTGCATTTTAATTAAAACCTGGCACATTAATGTAATTACATGAAATACCATTATATTTACTGTGAATCTCTGTAGAAAATTATACAAAACATTACAAGAAAATGGATGGGATGGGGAAACAATGTAAATCAGTGATGGTAAATGTTACTTATTAAGCTCCACCTTCCACATATGCATGGCACTATGGTGAGCCTTATATAAAGCCAGTCCCTGTCCAGTCAGTATGAAACAGAGAACAGCAATAGAGATTTTATTGCATTAGGCACATACTAAAGACAAAACATTTCCAGTTCACACGCTTTATTTTTATTTTTTTATTATTATTTTTAGAGACAGGATCTTTCTTTGTCACCTAGGCTGGAGTGCAGTGATGTGATCATGGCTCACTGCAGCCTCATACTCCGGGGCCCAAGCCTGTCTCCTACCTCAGCCTCCCAAGTAGCTGGTACTATAGGAACACACCACCATACCTGACTAATTTTTATTTTTATTTTTTATAGAGACAAGGGCCTTGCTATGTTGCCCAGGCTGGTTGAGAACTTCTGGCTTCCAGTAATCCTCCACTCCGGACTCCAAAGCTTTGGAATTACAGGCATGTGCCACCATTCCTGGCCCAACTAATATGTTAAATAAAATAAAATATTAATTTCTTAAAGTCATAAATTGAGAAATGTATGATTTATATTGTTTAACCAGGTAGAAGCAAAATGCTTAAAAAGAAAAAAGCAAGGCAAAAAACTAATTATAAAAAACTGTAATTTGAAAACAAAAATTTTAAAACCTTTACTTCATAGAATGATCAAAACAAAGTACTCTATAAATAATACATACAGAAACTCAAGCCAATCTTAACTTACTTAAGTATAAAAAAGCTGAACTTTGGGAGGCCAAGACGGGCGGATCACAAGGTCAGCAGATCGACACCATCCTGGCTAACACAGTGAAACCCCGTCTCTACTAAAAAATACAAAAAAACTAGCCGGGCGAGGTGGCGGGCGTCTGTAGTCCCAGTTACTCGGGAGGCTGAGGCAGGAGAATGGCGTGAAGCCGGGAGGCGGAGCTTGCAGTGAGCCGAGATGGCGCCACTGCACTCCAACCTGGGCGACAGAGCGAGACTCCATCTCAAAAAAATAAATAAATAAAATAAAATAAAATAAAAAATCTGAACTATTTTAGAACTTATTAAAATTTTAATGTAGCAGAGCCTAAAAAAGGTTTTCCTGAAGAACTAAACTATCACCAGTAGAAGGTAAAAATGTAGTACTATAAATGCAGTGTTTAAAACACAGGACATCTGAGCCAACAGTAGCAGGACTATACTTTGGGAAAAGAAAGGCAACATCAAAAAGTAGATAATATTTTCAGACTGAATTCTGTTTGGTGATCCTCAGCTGAACTCATAATTAACAACGGGAATGGTGCAATATCATATTCTTAATCTTTCCAGAAAAAGTAGTCCATTTGCAAAATGAAGATGACTGAAAATAAGTAATTAAAAAACAGGCCAGGGCCGGGCGCGGTGGCTCACGCCTGTAATCCCAGCACTTTGGAAGGCCGAGGCGGGCGGATCACGAGGTCAGGAGATCAAGACCATCCTGGCTAACACGGTGAAACCCCGTCTCTACTAAAAATACAAAAAATTAGCCGGGCGTGGTTGGCGGGCGCCTGTAGTCCCAGCTACTCGGGAGGCTGAGGCAGGAGAATGGCGTGAACCCCGGAGGCGAAGCTTGCAGTGAGCCAAGATCTTGCCCCTGCACCCCAGCCTGGGCAACAGAGCCAGACTCAGTCTCAAACAAACCAACCAACCAACCAACCAACCAGGCCGGGCGCAGTGGCTCCCGCCTGTAATGCTAGCACTTTGGGAGGCCAAGGTGGGTTGATCACCTGAGGTCAGGAGTTCAAGACCAGCCTGGCCAACATGGTGAAACCCCATCTCTACAAAAAATAGAAAAATTAGCCGGGCATGATGGTGGGTGCCTGGAATTCTAGCTACTCGGAAGGCTGAGGCACAAGAATCGCTTGAACCTGGGAGGCGGAGGTTGCAGTGAGCCACAGTCGCACCACTGCACTCCAGCCTGGGTGACAGAGGGAGACTCCATCTCAAAAAAAAAGAAAAACGTTTTATTCAAAGTTCTAGATGCTGATGGGATGCATTGTAAAAACTGCTTTGTAAAAAAGCTTAAGACAGACATCTTTGACAAGGAAGGTTGTAATCCATTGATGAAACAGTCACTCCTCTGATTACATATATATAAAGGACTTTTGGAAATATATTACTCTCACATACTTCAAAGGTACTACTTAATGTCTCAGAGATGAAATTTACTGGTTAGCAATTTTTGCTAAAGGTAGAGAGAATCCATTTAGGTATAAAAGTTTAGGATAAGTAAATACTCTTTAGAATATTACAACTGATTCAGTAACAGAACACTGATACAATATTAGCATCTGAAAATTAATATTCATATTGTTCATGCTTTTCTTCCAATTTTCTAACCTTTTCCTTGGTGTCTTAGTGACTTCTGCATGCTACCTCACTCTGTATGGGTGTGACTGGGCCTTGGTATTAGAATCTATTTCCTTTCTTTTAATTAGTTCTAGAAATCACTTGGGCCTGTATACTGGATTCACCTTTCCAGATTGACTCTCTTTTGGCCAGCCAGTCATATGCCAATACCTATCTGCTTGGCTTGTTCATCACTATCCCAAACATAGAAGAAACTCAACATTTACTGTAAACATAAAAATATGTTTAAACATACTCATACACACAAATGGGTATTTTTTTTCCTGAAATTCTTTTCCTTCCTTGTCTTTAAAAATACTGATAAAAATTCTACCAACATTATTCCTGTCATCGAGGTCAAATTTCATGAATAATTTTGGTTATTGTTCATTTTCCTAACTTTTGTATTATATACTACATCCTTCCATGTCTTTCCCAGCAGTACAGCTAGGTCCAATAGATCCTGTGGACTGACTGCTGTCTCTGGGTTAGGAGGATGCCTGCACAAGGACCAGTCACATCGCTTGGCTATGCCTGACCCTCTCACCCACAATGGTCTCTCATTGCTTTTCTTCTCAGTCTAAAAGTTGTACTTTGGATTATCTCTGCCTTGAGTTGATCTAAAAGCTCACTTAAAAGCATTCTTTCCAGCTACACATTGACAATCATTCTCCTGGGTATGCAAAGCCCTATAGCTCTCTGAATTAGACTGAACTATGTTACATGAACAATCCCTATTCCATCTCTTCACTCTCCCCCTTAAATAATGCTACTGATAGCTAATATACTGATTAGGCCTGTCTTGGTCCTGGCTGATATTATTTTATTTTCTGACTTTAGATAATATACATTCTTCTATTCTCAATTCTGACTGCTCTTAAAAATTCTACCAAGTCATCTAACCTCCCTCAGTTTGAGGTCACCTAATTTACCAAATTCAGAGTCTTTCTAGATGGGCAGTTTTGATGACTTACCTCCTCTAAAGCCTATGTCTAAATTTCTCTTCTATGAATTCTCTTACAATTCAAATTTCCTCGAATCTGTAAGGTACTGGTATGTATAATCAGTGGATAGTGAGATGTGTATCTGGCCAGTATTAATGTATTTAAGGACAGAGGGAAAAGCAACTGTATTGTCAGTTAGTGCCTGCTGGTCTACAGTTATATAAAGGCAGATGGTATGAGGGAATTATGTCCTTCAGTGGCACTGTTCACACGAGAATGATTACTCTTCCTTTGTTTGTAGCAAAGGTTGAATTTGAAATACAGCCCATAAAAGTCTAAACCAGGGGCTTAAGATGAACTAAAGTTTCCCTTGTTACCAAATTAACTGCTTTTACATTTAGTTCAAATTAGCTTATGACATTTTTTAATCACGGTGCAAAATACAGGCATTTTTACTATCAAAGTGAATAATATAAATACACTTTTTGGAAAATGTAAACCTATTAAAAAGTTGTGATTTAAAAAACAAGTGAATGAGAAAAGAGATTAATGCCTTGGATATAGGTTTACGTAGAAATGATAACAATTCACTCCCTTTTTGCATTAATTAATTTCACAATTATTTATTGATAATTGTTATGTGCAATTAATGTTTTCTAAAAGACAGCATTTACTACTCCAAATGAATTAGACTCCCCAAAACAACAAAATTGTTAATTAGTTTCTCATCTATATGGCTCATGTTTCTCCTTTTACCTTCCTTCCAACTACAAAGGCTAGCCCTCTGGTGCTTAAGTACATGTTAAATAAAATAGAATTACATTATTTGTTCTGAATATTAAGATAACTGAAACAACACCCAAAAAGGAAATGAGAAAGGTATTTTCATCATTTCAAATGAAATCTGTGGCCATCTGCCTCTTGTTTAAGCAAGTGCTGGGCTAAAAGGATAAAGACATCATGAAGAGATTCTATGGGATTCTGCTATCATGACTACCACAGAAAATCCTTGTTATCATGTCATCAGGCTTTCAGTACTAAATGATAAATATCCTGCTTAGCGCCCTATATAAGATGTTTCCCCTCACATTCATCACTCAGAGGTACTATATTGCTTGTTTCCTTTTCTCCAGTGCCCTGTGACCTCATTATAACATTTAGTATCATATGACATGAATGCCTATTATATCTGTCATGGCTAGAGAATAATTGTTGTCTTCCATTCTTCATCAATTTAGTTTTACAACTAAGAAATATAATTAGATATAGAAGAATGTAATTAAAAATGGACAATGAACAAATTATTTTTATGAGTATAAAGCAACACCACTATAATAATTAGTCACATAAACTGGTTTGGAGAAGGTGAAGAATTTCATTAAGAATTAAGGCGATTACCTTCTTTTTATTATGAACTCCCAGTTCTGATTTAGTATCATCAAAGGCAGGTCATGACCTCTCAAGATATATTTCCTTATCTGTAAAATTGAGTTGCTTACAGAAGCAGATAGAACCAGGTCTAATCTTTAGCTGGGCATTGAAGATCCTCCTTGATTGAATTTGAACTCTACTTTGCAGTAGAGTTGCAGTCTTATCTTCAACTACTGTCACTCTCATACTTTATTTTAGATAACTTAATGTTTCTCAAAGAAGCCTGGCCATTTCATCCCATGCTACTCCTTGGGAATAGAAGTCTGAATATTCATGTATGTCTTTATAAAGCATACAGGTTAGTTAATGCCTCACTCAAATATTACTAAATATTGCTTTGTATTAATATTATAATTACCTAAGAAGTGGTATGATCTCACAAATGAGACTATAGCTCATTGAGGCTGGGACTGATTCTTATATATCTTTCCATTTTACAAAGTGTACAGCACAGTAGTCTGCTGTGTCATATTATAGAATAGTTGTTTAATGGCACTAATTTGGATGAAAGAAAGTATATATTCCCTCAAATGACATATTAACTGAACGACCAGTTAGTTAACGAAAACTACTACCTAGGTACCAAAAACATTGCCAGAGGGTAGGTACTTAAACTGTCGAGAAGTTTACAGTCTGAAAAATCTGTAAACTATAGTTTAATAATTACCTTTTGATAGCTTAATATTATAACCACACTCAATTCAATCACTACATTTGTAGAAAAAAAGAAAAATCATATGGCAATTATGATAAAGAAGAAGCATATGAAAAAATTCGATACCAATTTAGGATAAAAACTTTTAACAAATAGGACAGGAAGGAAATTTCATTCATTTGGTAAAGAATATCTATAAAAAAAGCAAAAGAAAACAGCCTATGACTAATATCACAATTGTGGCAAAATGTTTAAAACTTTCTCTGTCATGAGGAGCAAGACAAGGATTCTCATTATCATACTCCAGTGTACTGGAAACTGTAGTCATTACAGTAAAGTAGAAAAACAAAGCTATGCAAACTGAAAAAGAAAACTGACAGCATTTGCAAATGTATGTGCTCATAATCTAATAAAATATATGAAATCAAATAAAATATACAAACTATTATAACTAGTAAGCAAATTTGGCAAGGTTATTGGATAAAAGTCTATGCAGGAAAACAAATTCTTTATCAGTCTCAAGCTTATAGTCAAATTTTAAAAAAGATATCATTTATAGCAGCTTCAGAAAGTATCAAACACCTACAAATAAATCTTATGAAATATCTGTAACACTTCCACACTGAAAACTACAAATTATTATTATTATTGTTATTATTATTATATTTTTTGAGACAGAGTCTCACTCTGTCTTGCCTAGGCTGGAATGCAGCGGCGTGATCTCGGCTCAATGCAGACTCCGCCTCCCGGGTTCAAGGGATTCTCCTGTCTCAGCCTCCCGAGTAGCTGGGATTACAGACGCCTGCCACCACACCAGGCTAATTTTTGTTCTTTTTAGTAGAGATAGGGTTTCACCATGTTGGCCAGGCTGGTCTCGAACTCCTGACCTCAGGTGATCCACCTGCCTCAGCCTCCCAAAGTGCTGGGATTACAGGCGTGAGCCACCGTACCTGGCCAAAACTACAAATTATTACCAAGAGAAATCACAGATGACCTATACAGAAAGGCATGTATCAATAAGTGACTCTATTTGCATATCAAAAGTGCAAAGATATCACTTTCCTCCAAGTTGTTCTCTACCTTCAATGCAATCCCAATCAAAATCCTAACACTTATTATTTGAAGTAATTGGCATGCTGACTCAAAAAATTAACATGAAAATGCAAAGGCCAAGAATCGCCAAGTCAATTTGTGAGAACCACAAAGCTAAAGGGCTTATACTACCAGGTATAAAGATCTATGTATAGAGCTATGGTAATTAAGACAGTGTGAGATTGGTCTAAAAATAGACAAACTGACCAAAAGAACTGTAGAGAGAGTCCGGAAACAAACATCTTAAGTACAGTGAGAAAAAGTATGGTCTTTTCAGTAAACAATACATTGACTGAATATCCATGCAAAAAAAAAAAAAAAGTAATCCTGACTTCTGCCTCGTGCCATACACAATTCCAAATAGTTTTCAAATCTGAAAGTAAAAATCAAAGCAAGAAAGCTTTTGGAAGAAAACCTAAGAGAATGTCTTTGTGATGCCACACTAGGCAAAGATGCTTTAAACAAAAAACAGAAATCACTAACCGTAGAAGACAAAATGATAGATTGGAAGAACTAAAAATAAGAAAGCAAAAGGCAACCCAGAGTAAGATATTTGCAATATATGTATCGAACAAATGCCTCAGATCCAAAATATATACTGAATTCTTACAAAGCAATAAGAATAAAAAGACAATACAATAGAATAATGGACCAAAGGCTTATATAAACATTTGACAAAAGAAGATAGGCAAGTGACCTTTTTTGGCCATGATGAAAGGCACTCAACCTCAGGGAAATGCACTAACACTATAAGGCAATACATCATACTCCCACCTAAATAGCTAAAATGAAAATCCAGAAAATGTAAAGTATAGGAGAGAATGCAGAGCAACTGAATACTTTGGAAAGCTATTCAGCAGTAAAGCTAAACACAAGTCTACACTGTGACTCAGCAATTCCAGTCCTAAGTATATGCTCAACAGCTCTATTCATAAAAAAAAGAAAACAAAACAAACATATACTAGAAGGTTCAGAGCAACATTATTCATAATAGTTAAAATCTGTATAATAAATATATTCAGTTATATTAACACAATAGACTACTACATAGCAATGATAATAAACAATCTATATGAAATAATATAAATGAATGTCACAAATGTAATATTGGGCAAAAGAAACTAGACAACAATGTTTATACTGTATGATTCCATCTACATTTATAAATATAAGGGTAAGCAAAATAAATAAATGCTCTTAGAATTTAGGATAGCCATTACCTTAGCAGGGTGGGGAATACAGGAAGGGTTCATATAGGGTGTTGGTAATTGTCTATGTCTTCATCTAGTGTGGTAAGTGCACAGGTGTCTATAGTTTTTGAAAATTCATTTAGCTGTTCAATTATGACATATGTACTTTTCTGTATGTATGCCATACTTTAATATAAAGGAAAAATTCATTTCTCCTTGCCTTTTTAAACATACTGTGGTGATCTATGGTCCATATAAGTGTGTATTTGAAATTCAAATCCATCAATTTGATTTACTTGTAAAACAACACTTACCCAAGACCTAAAAGGCTCTAACTTGGATTCTTTACCAACAAATAAAAATAAATTATAAAGCTAACGTTATAAGCAGTGGCTAAGTGGCCAGCCAATGTCATGATATGCCTTAAATATACCAGGACATAACCAAAATATGTTTGAATGACCTATTATATTTTTTGAAATTTGACCACAGGTGTTCATTCCTGAGTTATGAATTTTTCTCTGTCTCTTAGAATCTACTAGCAAAATAGACTTATTTCTGTGAGGCACAGACAGGGTGTTTGTCTTCAGAGGCCAGGTCAGCCAGCTGGGCCGAAGAGATTTCTAGAAGCAAAGATATTTGAAATGTGAGGAAGAATGAAGCAAAAATAGACTTTATTTGTATGAGCCTATTCCTAGATATACACATACACGTGAGTATTCCTGTTTCTCCCCAAGAGAGTAATATTTGATGATAACATTTTATTTTGTTCTTCCATTCCTAAAGCTATACTGTAATCAGAATAACTAAAATTTACTTGGAAAAATACTATAATAGGGCTCTCTTTTGAGCTGCTGTCTTTTTTTTTTTGAGATGGAGTCTCGCTCTGTCGCCCAGGCTGGAGTGCAGTGGCCGGATCTCAGCTCACTGCAAGCTCCGCCTCCCGGGTTTATGCCATTCTCCTGCCTCAGCCTCCCGAGTAGCTGGGACTACAGGCGCCTGCCACCTTGCCCGGCTTGTTTTTTGTATTTTTTTTTAGTAGAGACGGGGTTTCACCGTGTTAGCCAGGATGGTCTTGATCTCCTGACCTCGTGATCCGCCCGTCTCGGCCTCCCAAAGTGCTGGGATTACAGGCGTGAGCCACCGCGCCCGGCCGAGCTGCTGTCTTAAAGTGATTACTGAAGAGCTTATAAAGACCAAAATAATAAATAAGAAACTTCAATGAAAAGACACAAATCAGTGTTTTTGTTTCAGGCAGAGAGTAAGCTTATGTACCTGTGTATATGTTTACAGTCTATTTGTTTTGATTGGAGAAATGAGAGACAGGGGTAACAGGGGTCACAAAGACAGGATTACACTGGTAGAAAGTATCAGAATTTATTGTGAAGTTACTGTAAGGCAAGAGTCAAATGCTTCCAAGATGATAAGATATGGTAAAGCAATGAGCTGAGAAAGCAATTTAAAATTAGAGGCAACTGGAAGGCTAAATATCAGGGATAGATAGGTACCAATCACTGAGATCTGAGCTAGTTTATTCAATGGAACAGGTAAAGTTAATAAGGTTATGGAATAAGAGATAGCACCTTGCTGCTTTAAGACAGTGATACGTTTCAGATGTAAAATTTTGGAAGCATTAAGTATTTGGGAGACATTAACCATCAAACTACAGTGAATCAAGATTATTGCTATACAAGAAAGGGATATCCCATCAGACTCTAATCTCCAAAGGATAGTTCCTTCTCATGGCCAGCCTCAACAGTTCAACCAAAATTGACTATGTAGTCCTTCATTGGAAGGGAACTGGATTCTGCCACATCTCCCTTTGCAATCCCTGGACAGTGTTCAAATCAGCTTCCTTCCCAACCTGTGTTTCCCCATTGCTGCTGCTGCTCCTTGCTGTTTATTAGATTAATACTGTCTTTGATGAACATCAATCATACTGCCACCACTGTAGCTTACTCCCACAGTTGGTGGAGACATATGTTTCTTCTCTTCACTTTTTTTATTTTGGTCAAAAATCTTAAAACTAACCAACCTATCATCAAAAAAAACATCACAGAGCACAAACTTCATTTTAATGATCTATTTATCTATGTCTTAGCTCTTTAAGGAATCATGAAAACAAAGGGTATCTAACTATAATAGGCTTTTCATCACCAGAGAATTTATCCTTTCAACAAGATGGAAAGAGGTCTGAAAATCTGCTAGGAATGCGGGACAGGGCCTCTCAGTGGATGAGTTCACCAGTCTGCTCAGTGGGGTACCACATGGTCAACCCGAGGCAGGCTTACAGCAACTTTTCTGCAGCCTCCCTGTATTACAGCATGTGCCCACAACTTCAAAACCCCTTTTCCTAAACACTCTACAACTCTAAATCTCCTTCTCCTTCAACAGTCTAACCATCTCCTCCATTCTAGACTAATCATCTCACAGTCTAATCCAGAATGGGGGACATCCTATTCCTCCTCCTATCAGTTTCACCCTAAGACTCCGGCCTCCTAGAGAATATTCCTCAGCTCTTGAGCAACTGTAGACAACTGGAATAATTTATAGAATTAATGAAAAGAAGCAAAAGAAGAAAAATGAATAAAGGGGGATCATGACACCAAAGTATTTCTCTTTGTTGTTGAAAAAAGAGTTGTCACTGAACACTGGATTTTATGAATAATAGTAACACTGTAATTATATTTTAGTTTAAGTGACAGTAGCTCTAAGTAAGAAAAAAATGAGAGAATTCAGGCTTATGAAAACATTTACAGACCCTTAAACTACAGCAGTGCAATTAAATTTAACTAAATTTAAAATGAAAGAGACAACAATCTTAAACCATGATGAAGGCTTTCACTCTAGAATGACTTGAAACATTCAAATAAAGCAAAGATATCAATGAACAAATACCAGACAGAAACTTCAAAATGTGTAAAGGCTCTGTACTTGACAACAGCACCCTTAATGGAAAAGTTAATGTAGCATTGAATAAAAGTGAGCTGCTCAGCTGTTGCAATAAAAATCTTTAGATCATGGAAATAATGGGTCATTGTTCTTTTCCAATTGCCTTCTTGACCAAAAGCAAAAGTAAAGAATAATAATAATAAATATATAAAATAAAGTCTTATGTTTTATAGGTTATCCAATTAGGCCCTGACAACTGTATCCTAGTTAGACAATCTCCCCTCATAAATACTTCTGAGAAGAAAATATTTAACACAAAGGCATTACATTTCAAATCTTTAGGTAGAAACAATTTATCTATGAACTGTAAACAACAGTCATATTAATTCAGGTAACTATGAATTAATTAGAAAGTAACTGAGAAATTACATCTAATGTTTTAAGAAATTACTTAATATTTCTGACTCATTATATTTAAGATCACTTGTTATTTTGCTGCAAAGACAAAGGTCTGTCATTTACAATAAATTTCAGCATCACAAATGCTATGATTTCATGTACAGTTTCTAGAAACACAAGTTAACTTGTCACCTTGCTAGATTTTTGCAAAGCTATTACATAATCATGCATGTCACTTTCTTTGTATTACATAAAAAAATAGTTGCATGTCTTTTATGTAGTGGAAGCAAAGAATAAAATCTGTAAATATGTATGTTTAATCATAATTCAGTTAAAGTGGAAGGCAAAAAACCAGAGTCAAAAATTGAAGATTGATATAATATTATTTTTTGAATAAGTAGGAGACGATTTTCTAAGATTTTCTCTTTTGAAATCACAAAAACATTGTTACCCTCTTAAATTTCATTTTACCAATGTATCAAAAAGTTGCTGAAAAAGGAGCACAAGAATATGATGTATGAGATGACCTTACGTTGAGATGGCATGACTAAAAGTTCTTGAATAAAATAGATGTTTTAGGCTTTACTTAAAATACCAAAAGAAATGAATGTCTACCATGAATTTTAAATCTGATTTTAACTGAGCAAATAAACACAAAAACTAGTAGAAGTGTTCAAAACTTGTGTGTATACTGCTTTGAAAGGAAGGAAAGCAGTGCAAAAGTGACTAATTATAATTAAATACCGAGAGATGAAAAGCAATCTTATGCACATTCTAATTTTAATAAATAAAAAGAATACTGCCAGTGAATTTTAAAGCCAAAGGTGAATTTCTGCCTTACAGTATTGAATTTGGTATTGTTTCTCTTGGAAAACATTTACAAATGAACAATACTCTGCCACAGTTTTATTTAGGAAGTTATTTCTACTAAATAGTCTAGTATGCATTCCTGTGTATTTGTAAAAGCACAATGCCAACTGACAAATGCTTTCACTGGTACAACAGTGAGAAAAGTAAAGGAAAACCGTAAGTAAATGGTTAAAAATCAGAACAGTAAAGATACTTTTAAACTTGTGTAAATTTTATTAGCTTGAAATATGCTGGTGACTATTCTGATGGTTAAATATAATATTGTATTATATATGTATTTAAATACATAATATGTATTTAAATAAATATATATGTATTTAAATATAATATTGTATATATTTAAACTAGAAAAACAAGGCAGTAAGTGTTAATGTTATCATTTAGGTTTGCTTTTAAATTTATTACCAATTTGAAATATTCATTTATTTAATACAAATTTCATAAACTGCAGGATTTTGTTTTCTAACTTATGCTCCACAATTCTATGAGGTACAACATACCTTGTTCTATTTCACTTAGCTTTATCATACTTCACAGATAAGTGCGTTTTTTCCAAATCGAAAGTCTGTGACAATCCTGTATCAAGCAACTCTGCTGGTGCCACGTGCTCATTTAATGTCTCTGGGTCACATTTTGGTAATTCTTCCAATGTAGTAATCTGTGATTAGTGATCTTTGATGCTACCACTGTAATGGTTTAGGGGTGCCATGAATGTTGCCCATATCTAACTGTGAACTCAACCAATGAATGTGTGTTCTGATTGCTCCAAAACTAACTATTCGCCTTGACTTTCCTTCTTGGGCCTCCCCATTACCTGAGGCAAAAATACTGAAATCAGGCCAATTAATAATTCCAATTAATGGCATCTAACTGTTCCAGTGAAAAAAAGTGATGTCTTTCACTTCAGGTCAAAAGCTAGAAATGATTAAGTTTAGTGAGGAAGGCATGTCAAAGGCTGCTTCCATACCATAAAGGTAAAACAAACAAGTGCTGACATAGAAGCTGCAGCAAGTTATTCAGAAGATCTAGCTAAGATCACTGATGAAGGAGGCTACAATAAGCAAGATATTCAATGTAGAGTTAACTGTGGAATAACATGGGTATGAATTGTTCATATTCACTTATGCATGGGTTTTCTTCCACTTCTGCAAAAAAGACCCCTGAGACAGCAAGACCAACCCTTTGCCTCTTCCTCCTCCTCAGCCTACTCAACATGAAGATGATACGAATGGAGACTTTTATGATGATCCACTTTCACTTAACTTTTAATAAATATATTTTCTCTTTTTTAGGTTTTTGTTATTATTATTATTATCTTTGAGACAGTGTCTCCCTCTGTCACCAGGCTAGAGTGCAGTGGCGCCATCACACAGCTCACTTTAACCTCTTCCTCCCGGACTCAAGTGATCCTCCCAACTCAGCCTCCTGAATAGCTGGGACTACAGGCATGCACCACCATGCCCGGCTAATTTTTGTATTTTTTATAGAGATGGGGTTTTGCCATGTCACCCAGGCTGGTCTCAAACTCCTGGACCCAAGCAATTGCCTGCCTCAACCTCCCAAAGTGCTGGGATTACAGGTGTAAGCCACTGTGCTTGGCCATGACTTTCTTAGTAACATTTTCTTTTCTGTAGCTTACTTTCTTCTAAGAATACAGTACACAACATATATATAACATTAAAATATATGTCATGTGGGGCTTTAACATGTCTGACTAGAGGCATCTGGTACTTGCCTCCTCCACAAAGAAGAACCAAAATAGCAAGTCGATAATCTCACTTACAATAGATCATCTAAGAGAGAACACTGGAATTCAATAGAGAGGTGACAGGAAACACCTAAGGCAAGGAAGGAGAGGGATATGAGGCAGCCCACTCAGCTGAGATCAGCTGGGAGCCTGGAAAGGCTTCCCAGTATGGGAAAAGGGTAAGTGAGAGACCCCCAGTGGTTCACATTCCCACCACGGACTCCTGCAATCCTCGATTTAGGCGAATCCCTTGGCCCTTGGAGGCTCTGATAATAAAACAAGAAGTTGCCTAGAAACAACCATGTGATTACACTGCCAGAGAAAAGGAACTCAAAATGATCCCACATACCCCTGAGGCCTAGGTAGCTACATCAAGGCACCAGTTTGAGAGCCTAGTCTCCATTAGACTGGATCCTGCCCTGTGGCCCAGCAGCCCCTGCATCTCTACATCCTTGGGCTTCCATTCCATTCCTTCCATCCCTCACCCAAAGCTGCCACTGCTGCTGGCTGCTGCCAACAGAGCTGAAGCACAAGCCATTGGTAGCATCCCCACTGCCTCCAGAAATGGTGCCACTGCACATTTTCCTATGTGCTGAGGATAGACACCACCACACGAAGCTGCTACCTGGGGCTGAAGTACACGCTCCCCAGCTGCCTGCTTATGGCTGCTGCACATTGAAAGCAATCACTCCCTCCCCAGCAGAAAGGCCACAGTGCAGTTGTTGCTATCCCTACCCAAGCAATTCACTGAGGCGCTGCGGGAAAACCCCTCCCTGTCTACCTCATACCTCAGCCAGCATATGCAGATATCACCAGGGTACTTGAGGATAGGTCCTGCTGGCCTGGCTCTGCCCTCCCCAGTGACCAAGCACATTCTCTGGAGGCCTGGAGATCACTCTGTCCTGTCCACCACTGTTGCCACCTGAGTACTTCCCATGAGAGCCTAAGGATGGGCCCACCCAACTTGCCACAACCACCACAGCTAGTACGTACTCCCATATACCACCTGCAGGCCTGGGGACAGGCCTAGTCAGCCTGTCACAGCCACCGCCAATGCCAGCATATACCACTTGGGAGCCAGAGGGTTGTCCTGTCATTATTACTACCATCACTCATACCATGCCCATTGCCCAGGGAACCAAAGACCAGCCAATCTGCCTACCTACCCACCTGGCCCTCTGCTGCCACTGCTGGCACCCAAGAAAGCCACCTGGAAACTCAAAAATTGGCATGCCTGGACTTGCTAAAACTGGTACCAGCCTATGCCAAATAGGGGGCCAAAGACAGGCAGACTTGGCCCACCATTGTCACCACAGAACCCAAAGGACTGGCCCACCTGGCATCTCCATCTCCAACAAAACTTTACTAAAGCCTTCACAAACAACCACACCCTAAGCTGCTGAGGAAATCATAGATACAACTGATGCTGTTTAAAGCTGAAGAAATTATATGGAGAGTATACTACTGCATGCACCCAGAATCAGGCCAAAGTGCCCTACCCAACAAACACCACAGACACATCTTCATAAACATATCCTCCACTACAAAAGCAAATTCAAAAAAATAGAAGAAGTATCAATTATACCAGATGTGCAGATATCAATATAAGGATACAGGAACCATGAAAAAAAGAAAGCGAATATGACATCTCTAAAGAAACAAAATTATGGTCTAGCAGGCGATTCCAAAGAAAAAGAAATTTATGAAATCTTAGAGAAAGAATTCAAAATGATATTCAAGAAATTCAGTAAGATATGAGAGAATTCAGATAATACAAAGAAATCAGAAAGCCAATTCAGAATGTGAATGAGAAATTTACTAAAGAGATATCATAGCAAACAAACAAACAAACAAACAGGAATCCTGAAACTGAAGAATTCATGGAACGAAGTAACAAAATACATTAGAAAGCTTCAACAATAGACCAGCTCAAGCAGAAGAAATAATTTCAGAACTTGAAGAAAGGTCTTTTGAAACAACCCAGTAAGAAAATAATAAAGAAAAAAGAATATAAATAAATGAACAAGGTTCACATGACATAATGCACATCACAAAGTGACTAAATATTTGAATTTTTAGTGTCCCTGATGATGATGAGAAAACAAAAGAGACAGAAAACCTATTTACCAAATAATAGCTGGACATTTCCCAAGTCTAGTAAGTGATTTAGACATCCTTATACAGGGAGCTCAGAGATCCCTAAAGAGATACAATTTCAAAAGGTCTTCTCCAAAGCACCTTATAGTCCAATTGTCAAAAGTTAAAGACAAAGAGAGAATCCAAAAAAGGCAAAAGAAAAACATCTAATTACTTACATGGAAAACCCAATCAGACTAGTAAGGGATTTCTCAGCATGAACATTATAGGCCAGTGGAGAATGAGATGTCACATTCAAAGAAAAAAAAATAAACAACTGTCGACTGAGGATACTTTACCCAGCAAAGTTATCCTTCATAAATGGAGGAGAAATAGTCTTTCCCAGACAAGCTAAAGATGAGGAAATTCATCACCTCTAGACCTGTTTCACAAGAAATACTTAAGGGAGTCCTACACTTGGAAGCAAAAGAATGCCATCTCCAATCATGAAAATACCTGAAAGTATAAAATCTGCTGGTAGAGCAAACACACATACAAGAAAGAGAAATAACTCAAATGTTATCACTACAGAAGACCATCAAACCAAAATGATAAACAATAAAAGAGAGAAAGGAACAAAGGATATATAAAACAACCAGAAGTCCATTAATATAATGACAGCAATAAGGCCTCATGTATCAATAATAACCTTGAATGTAAACAGATTAAATATTCCACTTAAAATATATAGATTGGCTGAATGGTTTAAAAACATGACTCAACTATATGCTGCTTATAGGAATCTCATCTTATCTGCAAAGACACATACAGACTAAAAATAAAGGAATGGGAAACAATATTCCATGCAAAGGAAAATCAAAAACAAGCAGGAGTAGCCATACTTATATCAGACAAAACAGACTTCAAGTCAAAATCAATAAAAACAAAAGACAAAGAAGGTCTTCATGATAAAAGGATCAACTCAGCAAGAGAAAATAACAATTCTAAACATATATGCACTCAGCACGGGAGCACCTAGATATATAAAGCAACTATTATTAGATTATTATATCTAAAGGGACTGATAGACTCCAATAGAGTAACAGTTAGGAATTTAAACACCCCACATCAGTATTAGATCATCTAGACAGAAAATTAACAACAACAACAAAAAATTGAATTTAAACTGTATTTTAGACCAAATGGTTCTAACAGACATTTATAGAATATTTCATCCAATAGCTATGGAATATGCATTCTTCTTAATCAGCACATGGAACATTCTCCAAGATTGACTATGAGTTATGACACAAAATAAGTCTCAACAAGACAAGGATGACTATTTTCATCACTTCTATTCAACACAGTACTGGAAGTCCTGAACAGAGCAATTAGGCAAGAGAAAAAGTAATGGGCATTCAAATTTGAAAAGAAGAAATCAAACCATCCTTCTTTACAGGTGACACAATCTTATATCTAGAAAAACCTAAAGACTCCACCAAAGACCTCTTAGATCTGATAAATTCAGTACAGTTGCAGGCTATAAAATCAACATTCAAAGTCAGTAGTGTTTATATACAGCAATGATGAACTAGCTGGGTAAAAACTCAAGAAGGCAATCCTATTCACAATGTAACCAAAGAGGTGAACAACCTCTATAAGGAAAACTACAAAACAGTGATGAACAAAATTGAATAAAACATAACCAGAGGGAAAGACATACAATGCTCATTGACTGAAAAAATTAACATTGTTAAGTTCATCATATTACCCAAAGCAATCTAAAGATTCAATGCAATCCCTATACACCAATATCGTTTTTCACAGCAAAAAAAAAGAATCCTAAAATTCATATGGAACTCTAAAAGAGCCTGAATAGATTAAGCAAATCCTAAAGAAAGAGGACAAAGCTGCAGGCATCACACTACCTAACTTCAAAAGAGCATGGTATTGGTATAAAAACAGATGCATAGACTAATGGAACAGAATAGGAAACACAGAAACAAATCCGTGTACTTACAGCCAACTGATTTTCAAAAAAGGTGCCACAAACACTGGAGAAACACACACACTCTTCAAAAAAAAAAAAAAAAAAAAAATGGTGCTGGGACAACAGAATATCCATCTGCAGAAGCATGAAACAGGACTTCTATCTCTCACTACATTACAAAAAGAATTAAAGGTATATTAAAGGCCTAAATGTTAAAACCCAAGGCTATAAAATGACTACAAGAAAATGCAGGGAAACACTTCGGAGCACTGAATATGTGCCTTAGATGGTTTGGTTGTATTTGTTAATTGGTCAGAGGCTGGAATAATGGATTCTTCTTAGCCATACTTTCTAATCTTAGCATTTGAAAGAAAAAAATAACTGAACTGAGTTAATATATATTAGATTTTAGGTATAATTTAGATATTTTAATATTTTTATATCATTAACAAGTTGCCTCATTTGGTAAATAAGCAACAAGGAATTACATAATAATAACTAACATCTACTTACATTTGCATGTTTTTAATCTTCACAGCCTAAGTGGCAGGTACTGTGTATTAAAAATAATACTCGTGTTAAATGTTAAAAAATGTTCAGAGAGTCATTTAAAATATCTGGTGTATAGATTGTTTCAAGAAGTAACAAACAATAGTAGTATCAATAATAGTAAAGATATTTATAATAAATGAAATAAAAAAAGTAATTTTTGATTGTGTGAAGATGGATAAGATTGCAATTTCAAAATAAAACATATTTTATTGGCAAGATCTCAAGTGGGACAGAATAGAGATAGAGAAGAAATTCAAACAATGAAAAGTGACTAATCTGACAGGTATTTTATCCCTTTAGGGCCTGTATTATATACCCAAATTAGAAAAGCACAGACCAGTCACAAAGTCTGAGACAGGAGTATATTTAGGTTTCTTTATGAGACTATTACTATTTTATTGATCAAATCTGGGTTGACCACAGTTGAAGTTTAACATAAAATAATCTGGGTGACAGTAAATTAGACATAGTTGGAATTTACCTGGGAGGAAAGCTTTACTATTAATACAGATTAAAAGGACCTATATAAGATACCGAATTACATAGCAGGAATTGATTTATATATTTTACTTTAAACTAAAGTAGGTATCAACAGATATGATTCTTTTCAAGAAAATAATTACAAAATCCTCTTCACTTAAGTGCCCCTGGAAGTATTAATACTTGGAACCAATATTCACATAACTCTGCCCATAACACATCAACTTTAATGAAAGGTGAAAATCTTAACAATCCACCAGTTATTGTAGACTTAATTACTGATCCTAAATCAGTTAACAAGGCATTTTGTTAGTTGTCCACTTCGTATGCATGTTAACTTACTGCTTAGTAATGTGTATTACAGTGTCATAAGAACACTTAGCTTATTCAGTTGGATAAGTCTAGTTTACAACCTGTAAAAATGCCTATGTGATAGTTTATATTTGGCATGTTTTATTGCCTGGCCTTCAAAAGTCTTTCTTCATCCAAAAGCCAGATGTATTTAATTTTTAAGACTTATGTTAAGACTGAAAACAGGCATAAAAGTTCTATTTGTGTAATACTGTATTCCCTAGCTCTGAATGGTATCTTTATTAATAGAGTGTTTTGACTACAATTTGGTAACTATTTACTGAATAATGGTAATAGAAAAGAATGCCAACTGGAAAAAAAAAAAAAACAGCTTCTAACAGAATGCACAAGGAGATATTACAATTTGTAACTTCTAGATAAATTATGAATCAATTTTTAGGACTTATCAACTTGAAAGGCTGTTAAAATAGATGAAAATATTCCTGGAGCTCAACTGGCTAAACTGTCTAAAAGTAAAATAGTTGACCATTTATTTACTGACACATATCCAACTTATCTTCATGGAAGATGTTAATGGTCTATGATTAAATTAGTAAAGATACTTCTACCATCTTGTTTTTCTGAGGAGTTATATATCATAGTAATATTGCTTTTCTTTTCTGACAGGCTTCAAAACCCTCATTTTGTTAGGTTTCTACCTAAGTAGCTACTAAGAATGCTTATAAGGGTCTTTACAGTTATGTTAGACATAATTCTATAACAATCTTTATATAAAGCATAAATTCTATGGTTTTTCACAGATTTCACATTAAAAGCATACTTTTAGTATTTAGAATGTATCATTACCATGCAAAGTACAAAATCTCGTTCAAAAAGAAGAATAGAGATTTTTACTACACCATAGTAAATTGTCTTTTTTTTGTTGCATATGAAGATTGGTGAGAGGCAAATGTAACTTGCTTTAAAATTATTTTATCTTACAGATCTATTATGTAAGCAATGGGAATACTCATAGTATTTACTTTTTCAGAGGCTGTTGAATCTAAGTTGTATTTTCTTATTGTTTGTGGACATGGACTCTGGAAAATAGTATAGTGAGGACTGACTGTTAATTCCCTTAAGTTTCATCCATTAATTTTTCCTAGTGTGGTGGTTATTTTTTCTTTTCTGTTTTTTTTTTTTTTTTTTTTTTTTTTTTTTTTT
>NC_045455.1:80869218-80942087 GCF_002776525.5 Piliocolobus tephrosceles
TTTGAGACGGAGTCCCGCTCTGTCGCCCAGGCTGGAGTGTAGTGGCCGGATCTCAGCTCACTGCAAGCTCTGCCTCCTGGGTTTATGCCATTCTCCTGCCTCAGCCTCCTGAGTAGCTGGGACCACAGGCGCCTGCCACCTCGCCCGGCTAGTTTTTTGTATTTTTTAGTAGAGATGGGGTTTCACCGTGTTAGCCAGGATGGTCTCGATCTCCTGACCTCGCGATCCGCCCGTCTCGGCCTCCCAAAGTGCTGGAATTACAGGCTTCAGCCACCGCGCCCGGCCAATTATTTTTTTAGTTTTCCAATTTCCTCAATTTTTTTTCCTGAATACCTTAGTAGCTGCTTACATTGGGGGAAAGAGGAATGTACTGAAGTCAAAAATTTATGTCTGAAGAATTACAAAATTAAAAGGAACAAATCAGAGAAAATTAACAATGGAGATAAAATGCAATAAAAACACAATGTAAAATAAAGCTATATTAAAACATCATTGCAAAAAAAACCTAACTTCATTATTTTTATAATCATAGGTATATGAAAAATTTTAAACTGCTTTTTAAAAATCCAGTCATAATATGCATATTATTTTTATCTGTTTTCTTTTTTAATATATAATAATCTATTAGATACTGCAAACACTATCAGAAAATAGAATATATAATAACTCCTTATGTTCTAGTAAGTATTATCTGTTAGAAAAAGGGGTTGGTATAATAGAATGTTTCTGTAATATTGCTTACTGGCTTATATTTATTCCATTACATAGTTAATTCCTAAAGCTGAAACAATCATTACATTTTGATGTTCATCTGTTTTATTGAACCACCCACAGGGAGATTTATGGGAATGCTATCATGTCAAGGTCGTAGGATTAAGTGAACAGTGATGACAGTAAACAAGCCATTTCTCTATATTCCAAAGAGTTTAACTCAGTTACTTAAAATGCCATAAACATAAATAGTCTTCTCTCTGTGTATAATGTATCCATGACAGATGACTTCACAATACAGCACTCTAGGGCAATGGCACTTTCCAACTACGCAGGCAAGCCTTATTATTGACAAATGACACTAACTTACTTGTGAGCACAAATATGAGAAAATGCTCCACAATCTAATGCATACAATTTGAGTGTACATATAATATAGAACAATATCACTGTAAACTAATTTACTCTTCACTTATGAAAAACAAAAATACATGTTGTTATAAAAAGAGGATATCTGTAGAGAAAAAGGCAGTCAGAATTCAAATTTCTAAACCTTTTAACATGCATTTTCATAATTTTCCTAAAATTTTATGAGTAGAACATTTTGTTTTAGAAAATGTGATGATATAGAAATAAAAAAGATCTAAACCAAAAAGCAAGCTTCTAAAACAAAAGTCACAGCGAGTATCAAGAGATTTATCTCACTAGCCTAATAATGTTCCATCTTCAATGATTTCAACAAAAATGCCTTAGAATCTGACAAGATTCCAGATATTACTTTTTGAAAAATACTTTTTGGTTGGGCGTGGTGGCTCTCGCCTATAATCCCAGAACTTTGGGAGGCTGAGGTGGGCAGATCATGAGGTCAGGAGATCGAGACCATCCTGACTAACATGATGAAACCCCATCTGTACTATAAAATAGAAAAAATTAGCTGGGTGTGGTGGCAGGTGCCTGTAGTCCCAGCTACTTGGGAGGCTGAGGCAGGAGAATGGCATGAACCCGGGAGGTAGAGCTTGCAGTGAGCTGAGATCGTGCCACTGCACTCCAGACTGGGCAATAGAGTGAGACTCTGTCTCAAAAAACAAACAAACAAAAAACAAAAAAAAAAAAAACAAAAAAAGAAAAACACTTTTTGGTTTGGTAAATGTATATTTTAATAAGCAGCTAAGTTATAGACTAAGGGACTGTGATAGCCTCACTTTAACTACTGATGTTTGTTGTGAATGGGTCAAAAATTTTAAATGTCATGCCATTTGTAAGCCAAGGAGCAGTTTCATTAATGTAGGAAATCCAAAAACTAATTTTTATTTTAAAACTAATGACTTTTCTGTTGCTGAAAAAGTAGTTTAATATTTGTGAGAGTTATTTTATATTTACATTCTGATTTTCTTCATTATTTGTTGTTTCATGTAATTTTAATCTATGTATTATGCATTTTACAAAGTATCGTACTTCTGACTTACTAATTATCTTAATTTGTAAAAATCTATATACTTTAGAAAAAATGCATCAGAAATGATGATGGCAATCTACTGGCTCATAGAGGTTTCCGCCTAATTTCCTTCATGTCTAAATAACAGACATTTTTGATGCTGACCCATCCAATCATTATTGATCTGCATCACTAAGTGCTTTCAAATAGTTACTCTTACCAAGGTGACCTGTATTAGAGTTCTATCAGGGTCAATGAATGTTGACTGGCTTTTAAAGCTCTGTCATTCCATAATATATTTTCAACTCCTCTCCCTTTGCACCTGCATTATGTTTTGTTTTAAGGAAGATCAACTTTGAGATGGGATTCTTTTAAGGGTCCTGTTAAATCAGGCAATACTATCTTATACCTCTCCTCATTTGGGATTATCTGTCAGCCTCACAGGCCATTTCACTTATTTACCGAAGACTTTTGGAAAATGCTGACAATCTTGCTTTCCTGGATTTATCTTGGGTAAAATCAACAGAAGATTCCATCCTTTCAGTTTCATAATCTGATTACCATGATCTTCAATCCCCTTACTCACTTTCATGACAACATTCTAGATTTGTCAATCTTGTATTAATTGCTGTATTTCTGAATCTTAAATTCAAACATCCTACAACGTTCCATCCTTTTAAAACACTGATGCTTGTTTCCTTAACTGCTTAACTTTCTGCTCATCAATCTCCTTCTTTCTTTACTTACCTTCTTTAACTATCTCAGACTAAGTACACTCTATTACTTTGACCACTTCTTTACTTGTATCTTAATATTTACCTTATTCTTTTGCCTTGGTGAACCCACCCAGCAAGACACAGCCCTGGAAGAACCCATCTTCAAACTATTTTCAGTGCTTGGAAGAAGAGAGCATATACTCTACATGTATTGTTGGACTTGCTGATAGACTATTTGTGTATGTGGGTTGTATAGGCAGAGAAAGGGCTGAAGGAAAGAAGTAAATCAAGGATGTTTCCTAGATGCCCTTCTCTGGGAAAATGGGAAGATGAAATTTGTTGGCCATAAGAGAAATATGTTTTGGATATGTCTGAGAAGGTTATCACATGCATAAGTAGTGACCTCATATCACATGGAGCTATTTCTATTTTCAACTTCCTGGTAGACATTTCCACCAGAACATGCCACAGGCAAGGCAAACTCAACATAATCATATTCCTTTGTATACCAGTTCCTTCCACATTTTTCAGTTCCAAGAGGGGCACCACCATTCACCCAGTGAAGGATGACAGCAACATTCCTGATTCTTTCCTATTTATTCAATCAGTAAGTCACAATGATTCCACCTAAAGTGAGATTTATGTTTTCTGTACATTAGAACATTTAAAATTAATCATTTAGCTAGAACATGATGAGTTAAATGTCAAAGGTTCAAATATCCAAGGGAGAAGAAAAAATTGTTCCATGGTTATATAGTACCTTTGAATCAGATAGATGTTTTAGGACGATTCTAGAAAGGGAAGCCAGGGAATCCAAATGGATCAGAAAAATAAACAAAATTTCCACTTCATCCTATGCCAACCCTTTCAGAACAAGCAGGATCTTGAATTCAGGAGACCTGAGAATTCCCTTATCTTCTCAACAGATATAAGAATTGTTAGTAGATGAACTATCCTACAAGAGAGGATGGACAGGAAGGCTTTTTGGGGTAAGGAAGTTGAAGTAATCAGGGTTCAGGTAGTTAATTCCAAGGCTGGAAAGATAATAAAAGAAAGGGGTCCTAAAAGTGATAGGGTACATTTACTTTTAATGAAATGGCTGGAACCCATATGGCCATGCCCTAGGTACTACGGCTCCTTGCCTTAGTTTAGAAACTAATGTAGCATTTTGGCCAGAAACAGACATACCTTTAAGAATAAATCAAACATGCTCCTAGAGTCCAGAGTGAAATAATTCCAGGGCTTTACACCAGTAAAATTATTAAAATATCTATCTAATCTTGGAATGTGTATGTGTTTGGGGCTCTATAAATAACTGGGATTAAATTTTCTACCAGCCCCATGGAGGGGCTAGGAGCAAATTAAGCTGGATTTAAATAAATGCCTTAGTATAGTGGTTGCAGTTCGCATCCACCATAAACGGCAATGGTGAAGGTCTGAAGATAGGGGAAACAGGAGTGGGACCAGGAAGTGAAAGTGAATAGACTGCATGAGAATATTCTAAACTCAGAATTTGCTGAAAAAGCATATAATTTTTACTTTACAGTTCCACCAGGTCATTGCTCACTTTAGGTTTTAGTACTTATCTTATGTCACTTTATTATTTTGTGCTGATAATCCTTATTCTAATTTATTTTAATTATTATTTTGACTTTAAATTCTTGAAACAGTGAGTTTAAGAACTCTTCTTTTCGAAGTATAGAATATCAAATTGAAACAAAAAAACACACGTTCTCATTTGAACCTGTTATGTACATTTACATAGCTCTCATAAAACTATAACAGCCTTTTGTGAAGCTTTACAGCCATTAAAAATATAATCTATGATGTAAATATATTTATTTCCTAAGCATGTTTGTTTGGTGGGCATGGGTAAGTCATCTTAGATTTCACAGTGTTACTGAGATCACAATTGGTAGACTGTTTAGTCTAACTCAATTACTGTCAGAATACTTGTAACAACTATATTCATTGAGTGTAGAGCACATTTCTAAGTAAAACCTTGACATTTTAAATTATATAAAAATTGCTGGGAAAGTTTTTTTTCTCATTTTAATAATTCATAATCTTTATTAGAGAATGGTAAATTTACTGTAGGATTATGTAAAACACATATGTACACATACACACACACATATAAATACATCTAGTACAACTTAACCTATTTATAGGTATCGCTATAGAGAAAGCTAATCCAATTTATGGTCTTGAGACTCTATGACCAACATAACATAATAGTGTTTGCATAGAAATAACAGATAATCTGAGCTGTAACTTATTTATCTTTATAACAACAATTAAATAATATTTGATGGAAATCTTTATAATAAATATATAATGCAGAGAGTGACAAATACTAGTGTTAACAACTGAAGAATTACCTGTAAAACCTTTTCCAGGTCATGTATTTTTAAAGTTTTAAAACATTTTCAAATTTACATATAGTAAAATTCACACTCTGACTTACAACTGTATGAATGTTGACAAATGCATACAGGCATAACACCACTACCCCAATCAAAATATAGGACAGCTCCATCATCCCGAAAAGCTCTCTCATGTGGCCACTTTTCTAGTCAAATCCTCCCTCAGGTGTTAACCCTTGAAAACCACTGTTCTGTTTGCCTATAGTAATGAAGCATCTGTCAAAATATTTAGGTTGCTTTTCTTAATTACAATATTTGTTTCTCATTGTTAAAAGTATTTTTTCCCAGTCTATGGTTTTCCCAGTCTGAAGGAATGTGGCTTTCTCTCAACAGTCTTTCACAGAAAAAATGTTTTAAATTATTTTTTCTTTTATGGATCAGACTTTTGGTACTGTATTTAATAACTCTTTGCCCAAAACAAGAAAGGTCACAAAGATTTTTCTCCTATGTTTTCGACTAGAAGTCTTATGGTGTTACATTTTGTATTTAAGTCTATGGTCCATTTGGAGTTAAGTTTTGCATAGGGTCCGTGGTGCAGGCAACTTCCGATTTTTGCACATGGATGTTCAACTGTTCCTGCTCTATTTGCTGAAAAAACTATCATTTCTCCACTACACTGCCTTTGCACTGTTGTGGGAGAAACAAAACAAAACAAAGAATGCTTCTTCATTCTTAAAGTTCTATGTTTTTGTTCCCCTTCTACCTGAAAGAGATCCTCTGGAATTTCTGAGAACATTTCTGTTGGCGAAGAATTCTCTTAATACTTCATTGAGAATGTTTTAATTTTGCCTTCATTTCTAAAGAATATTTTTGCTGAATGCTGAATTCTGGGTTGCCAGTTATTTTTCCGGCCTCCACTTATCTCTGATAAAAAAGTTATCTTTTGAATCGTTGCCTATTATAGGTAACAGGTTGTGTTTTCCTGTATTTTCTTTCGAGATTTTTTCTTTATCTTGCTTTTCAGAAGATTAATTAGCATGTGTCTAGATTTAGCTTTAATTGTATAATTGTATTTATACTGTTTGTCACCTCTGAGCTTCTTCAGTCTCTAACTTGACATCTTCCACCTCATTTGATACATTTTCAACCATTTTTTTCTGTAAATAATGTTTCTGTACCAATTTCTTTCTCCTCTTCTTCTGAGCATTCAGTGTTCAAACTCAGACGTTTTGTGTGACATTATCTCAGAGGTGCCCGAAGCTATCTTAATTTTTCCTTCAATCTGATTTCTCTCTTTTCTTCAATTATAAAATTTTGTTTGATCTATCTTCAAAATCATTTACTCTTTCCTCTGTCATCTTCATTCTACCATTGAGCTTATCCAGTGAATATTTCATTTTAGGTGATGGATTTTTCATTTTTTGTTTTTTTATATAGTTTTTATTTCCCTGCTGAGATCTATCAGTCTATTTATTTAAAAAGTATTCACCTTTACTTCATGGAAGATGATAATAAAGGTGCTTTTAAGTCTTTGATAGTTTCAACATTTCAGTCATCTTGAGATTGGCATCTGTTAACTCTCTGTCCTTGAGAAACGGTGAGACTTTCCTTTGTATATTGAGGAATTTTGGACTGTATCCTGGACATTTGTAATATTACCTTGTAGTACACTGATCTTGTTAACTTCCTCTGTAGAATATTTGTTTATTTTTGTTCTGGAAGTCAATTGAATCTTTTAGGTTCAGACAAGTTCTTCCATGCCTTCAGTGGGTGGCAGGTCCAAAGTCACTTCAGTTTGGGCCTTGGATTTGGGAAACCTAAGAATATGTTTTAAAGCCCCAGATTTCCAAGTCATCAGTCTTCTTCTTAATTCACAGTTCTTTGTATTTCATTATTCTAACGGCCAGTTTTTATAATCAATACAATAATCAGTAATTAATCATTGAAATGACTACAAGCTTTAGGGTCAGATCAATCTAGACTCAAATCCTACTTTTGTTTCTATCACTTAGCTGTGTAATACTGGGCAAGACATTTGATCTCTATGAATCTCACATTTTTTTATCCGTAAAACAGAAAAAATAACGTCTTCCTTACAGTTGTTAGGATGCAAATAAGACGTTCCAAGTGAAGTATCAATATAGTTACCATCAATACATAGCTGTGCTCCCAATATCTTACCAGAAAACGAAACCTTAATAGTAATGCTTATATGAAAATGAATAATAAAAACTGAGATCACACACACACACACACACACACGTCTATTAAACTCAAGGGGCTATTAAAACCTGTTCACTTAAATTAGGCTGTATGGCTTAATTAGTTTAAGCAATAGGAAATATGATCCAAAAACCTAAAATAAACAAAGAAAAACTATATACATTGAGCATTATTTAACAACACAGAATCTCGAAATATGCATGTTAAAGGATCTCTCATAGTTTTCCTCAACACAGAAATAAAGATCAACATTATTAATTCAAACACTAAAATATGTTAGAACCAGCCCCATCACTGAATCCAAAGATAGATGTAAAAGAGATTTTTATGTTATAACTAAACTTTTTTTTGGTAGAATAGCAAGCAGAACATTATAGGGATGAAATTCCTTCATATTTAACATATACTTGATAACAGGGATATTACAACAATTAGTATTCAATCCCTACACTTAGGAAGCTACAAGTATGTTGAAAGAGATAGGCACATTCACATGGCTATAAAACATTAAGTGATATATCACAGATAATTTCAATACAGATAACAACAACAAAATATGGGGAAGCAGTGTTAGAAAAGATAGAGAAAGCCAAGGGATGCTATAGAAAAAGGTGACATTTGAACTCGGCTATAAATAAGGTGACTATATTTTCCTATTTGTGCTGCATATGTATCTTCATATAACAGCCAGACTGATGTTGTTAAAACATAAATCACATCATGTTATTCTCCTGTTCAAATCCTTCTTTGCTTTTCATGCTACTTAGGATAAAGTCACAAATCCTTAACATGATCGAACAGTACTTTTAATCATCTGGCTCATGTTATTCTCCAGTCTCCTCTCAAGCCACTACCCCCAATATTCACTAAGCTCCAGACAAACTACCTTCCGTTTTGTTCATTTTGTTTTTTAAGCCCAGAGTCTCTGTAATATTTCTCTTTTGAATGGTTTACACGCCACTCTTTGCTAAAGATGCGCTACTCATCTCTTTACTTGGCTTAGACAGAGGTCCTTCAAACAAGTCTTTCCGCACTCTCTAATTTAAAATAAAGCTCCTCTGTTTTACACGCTCCTTCAAAGTACCTGGCACTTTTGTCTCCTATCATTTGCCAACGTTTTATATCTTTATTTCCTTTTTTTTTTTTTTTTTTGAGATGGAGACTTGCTGTGTCGCCCAGGCTGGAGTGCAGTGGCACAATCTCAGCTCACTGCCACCTCTCCCTCCCAGGTTCAAGTGATTCTCCCGTTTCAGACTACTGAGTAGCTGGGATTACAGGCACACGTCACCATGCCTAGCTAATATTTTATTTTTAGTAGAGACAGGATTTCACCATATTGGCCAGGTCAAAGTAATCTGCCCATCTCAGCCTCCCAAAGTGCTGGGATTACAGGTTTAAGCCACCACGCCTGGCCTATTTCTATAATTATTAATTCAATATCAATCTCTTCTACTAGACCATAAGCTCAGTTGGGAAGAAAGTATATCTGTTTTGCACAAATAGGAGCTCAAGAATTATCTGTTGAGGCTGGCATGGTGGCTCACTCCTATAATCCCAGTACTGTGGGAGGCCGAGGCGGGCAGATCACTTGAGGTCAGGAGTTCAAGACCAGTTTGGCCAACATGGTTAAACCCTGTCTCTACCAAAAATAAAAAGATTTAGCCGGGTGTGGTGGTGTGTGCCTGGAATCCCAGCTACTCTGGAGGCTGAGGCAAGAGAACTGCTTGAACCTGGAAGGTGGAGATTACAGTGAGCAAAGATCGTGCCACTGAACTCCAGCCTGGGTGACAGTGTGAGACTCCATCTCAATTAAAAGAAAGAGAATTATCTGTTGATAAAATGAATAAAATCAATACATTACAACTATATATTAGAAGTTAAAGAGTGATTAAGCAGACAGAAAACATTTTTAGAAGGCTCTTTGCAAAGAGCAGACTCACAGAAAAAAGAAGAGACTACTAACGAGCATTGGGTATCTATTGTGTCCGACATTATATTAAGCATTTTGCACACAGTATTTCACTTCTTCATATTAATATAACCCAATTTAGTAGAAGCTTTTCATCCCATTTTCTGAATGAGAAAAGGTGAGCATCAGGAAGGTAAAATCTTTGCTCAAAAGACATGAAATCAACAAAAATGGTCATAAATTACAGACTGCATAAAGAAAATGTGGTACATATACATGATGGAATACAATGCAGCCATAACAAAAAATGATACCATGTCCTTTGCAGGGACAAAGATGGAGCTGGGGGCCATTATCCTTAGAAACTAACACAGGAACAGAAAACCAAATACCATGTGTTCTCACATACAAGTGGGAGCTAAATGATGAGAACACATGGACATATAGAGGAGGAGAACACACACAGGGGCCTACAACAGGGTGGAGGGTAAGAGGAGGGAGAAGATCAGGAAAAATAACTAACAGATAATAGGCTTAATTCCTGGGCAATGAAATAATCTATATAACAACCCCCCACAAGTGTTCCTATGTAACAAACCTGCAAATGTACCACTGAACTTAAAAGTTAAAAAAACAACAAAAAAGAAAACAAAAACACCTATTTGTTCGAGATTACATAGCTTACAAGTGACACAGCTAGTGAGTAATTGAGCTCTTAATGTTGATTATAAAGCTCAAATTCTATGTGGAAAGATTATTTTATCAAAACTAGCTTACATGCCATTTACACATGGTGTCATGATACATGTGTATGGAAACTTTCATGGATTCATTAATTTTTAAATTATGTGTTGAACAATTATTATATGCAAAGTTCTATGCACTGGGGATATACCAGTAAATGACAGTCCATAATATCAGGTAAAAAAATACTTAAACACTAAATTATATGCCAAGTGATAGGTGCTATGAAGAAGATTAAAGCATTGAAAATTGAGGGAGTGATGAAGGGAAAAATGCGGTGTGCAATTTTTGATAGAACGGTCAGAGAAGTCCACTCAAATGAGGAAACACTTGTGCAAAGACCTGAGTATATCATACAGAAGGAACAGCATACAAAAGGAGAAAGTGCTTGGCCTGTATACAAAACAGACAGAAGCCAGGGTGGCTGTGGTGGAGTGAGCCATGGGCTGAGAAGATGCATGGCAGGATGTGAGGTCAGATGTAACAGTGAAACAAAAGAGATCAAAAGAACAGAGTTCATAGGACTGTCAAATACAGTTTAGAAGTTCGGTAAGATGAACTCCAAACAAAAAATTGACCGTCATTCTACTATGGAAGAATATTTTTCAGTTACTCCTAAGTATGACATAAATATTCTTACATGCACAATTGTATTAATCCCATTGGATTAGCCTGCAAAATATGGCCACACATTTTTCTTGCATTTGCAAGTTGAGAGCATTATTCTGTAGTAGAAACATACACTGTATAATATATAGAAGTTGATAATTTATATAAAAACCAAATCTGTAACATTCACAGAATAACAGCATTCAAAAGCAACTTTGCTGTTAAAACAGTTTCCTGTCTTTTTGAGGAACTTGTGAGTCCAGTTAGAATATATAAATTTTTCTATGTAAAATGTTACTGGATTTGTAAACAACTGTTTTAGGTGGTTGCTGGCTCTAACACTTTGGTTTCATGCAGGAATAAGTACTTTTTGGCATTTAATAAAGATAAATAAAACATACAATTATTCCCAATGAACTAGTTTATTTTCTATTATTCCATGACAGGTATTGTCACTGACAAAAAAAGGGCATACACAAAGTATTTATTCATTAATTTGTTCACAAATTTTTTGATACCTACTATGCATCAGGGCTTATTCTGGGTGCTGGGGATACAATTATGGATAAAAGAGCAAAAAATCTATTCCATTATGAAGCTTACATGCTACTGGAAAAAAAAACAATAAAAATAATATTTAAGTATAATATATGAAATTTAAGTATCAAAGTAATAGATGTTGAAAAGCAGGGAAATACAATATAAAATATTTGAAGGAAGAAGTACAATTTTAGACAGAGTGGCTAGAGAAGGATTTTTTTTTTTTTTTTGAGATGGTATCATTTGGAATTAACGCCTGAACAAAATGTAAAAGTTTGCGAAAGTATTCTAAACAGAGCAAACATGACGTGCAAGAAAGAAGCCAGGGTGACCATGACAAAAAGAACCAAGAGGAGAGTACAGGGAGAGAGGTTAAAGAGTTAACAGAGACTAAACCATGTAGGGCCTAATAAGTCACTATGAGATCTTACTTTCCTCCTCAGTGAATGGTAAACCTCTGCAGCAAGTGTTCAAAAGAACTTTCTGCGTGGGCAGAGCAAGATGGCCAAATAGGAACAGCTCCAGTCTCCAACTCCCAGTGCCAGCAAGACAGAAGACCGGTGATTTCTGCATTTTCAACTGAGGTACTGGGGTCACCTCACTAGGGAGTGCCGGACAATCAGTGCTGGTCAGCTGCTGCAGCCCGACCAGCAACAGCTGAAGCAGGGCGAGGCATCGCCTCACCTGGGAAGCGCAAGGGGGAAGGGAATCCCTTTTCCTAGCCAGGGGAACTGAGACACACAACACCTGGAAAATCAGGTAACTCCCACCCCAATACTGCGCTTTAAGCAGGCACACCAGGAGAATATATCCCACACCTGGCCAGGAGGGGACCACGCCCACGGAGCCTCCCTCATTGCTAACACAGCAGTCTGCAATCTAACCACAAGGCAGCAGCGAGGCTGGGGGAGGGGCGCCCACCATTGCTGAGGCTTAAGGAGGTAAACAAAGCCGCTGGGAAGCTCCAACTGGGTGGAGCTCACAGCAGCTCAAGGAAACCTGCCTGTCTCTGTAGACTCCACCTCTGGGGACAGGGCACAGCTACAACAAAAAAAGCAGCAGCAACCTGTGCAGACGCAAACAACTCTGTCTGACAGCTTTGAAGAGAGCAGTGGTTGAGATCTGAGAAGGGACACACTGCCTGCTCAAGTGGGTCCCTGACACCTGAGTAGCCTAACTGGGAGACATCCCCCACTAGGGGCAGTCTGACACCCCACACCTCACAGGGTGGAGTACACCCCTGAGAGGAAGCTTCCAAAGCAAGAATCAGACAGGTGCACTCGCTGTTCAGTAATATTCTGTTTTCTGCAACCTCTGCTGCTGATACCCAGGCAAACAGGGTCTGGAGTGGACCTCAAGCAATCTCCAACATACCTATAGCTGAGGGTCCTGACTGTCAGAAGGAAAACTATCAAACAGGAAGGACACCTATACCAAAACCCCATCAGTACGTCACCATCATCAAAGACCAGAGACAGATAAAACCACAAAGATGGGGAAAAAGCAGGGCAGAAGAGCTGGAAATTCAAAAAATAAGAGCGCATCTCCTCCTGCAAAGGAGCACAGCCCATCGCCAGCAACGGATCAAAGCTGGTCAGAGAATGATTTTGATGAGATGAGAGAAGAAGGCTTCAGTCCATCAAACCTCTCAGAGCTAAAGGAGGAATTACGTACCCAGCGCAAAGAAACTAAAAATCTTGAAAAAAGAGTGGAAGAATTGACAGCTAGACTAATTAATGCAGAGAAGGTCATAAACGAAATGACAGAGATGAAAACCATGACACGAGAAATACGTGACAAATGCACAAGCTTCAGTAACCAACTTGATCAACTGGAAGAAAGAGTATCAGCGATTGAGGATCAAATGAATGAAATGAAGTGAGAAGAGAAACCAAAAGAAAAAAGAAGAAAAAGAAATGAACAAAGCCTGCAAGAAGTATGGGATTATGTAAAAAGACCAAATCTATGTCTGATTGGGGTGCCTGAAAGTGAGGGGGAAAATGGAACCAAGTTGGAAAACACTCTTCATAATATCATCCAGGAGAACTTCTCCATCCTAGTAGGGCAGGCCAACATTCAAATTCAGGAAATACAGAGAACGCCACAAAGATACTCCTCGAGAAGAGCAACTCCAAGACACATAATTGCCAGATTCACCAAAGTTGAAATGAAGGAAAAAATCATAAGGGCAGCCAGAGAGAAAGGTCGGGTTACCCACAAAGGGAAGCCCATCAGACTAACAGCAGATCTTTCGGCAGAAACCCTACAAGCCAGAAGAGAGTGGGGGCCAATATTCAACATTCTTAAAGAAAATAATTTTAAACCCAGAATTTCATATCCAGCCAAAGTAAGTTCCATGAGCGAAAGAGAAATAAAATCCTTTACAGATAAGCAGATGCTTAGAGATTTTGTCACCACCAGGCCTGCCTTACAAGAGACCCTGAAGGAAGTCCTAAACATGGAAAGGAACAACCGGTACCAGCCATTGCAAAAGCATGCCAAAATGTAAAGACCATGGAGGCTAGGAAGAAACTGCATGAACTAACGAGCAAAATAACCAGTTAATATCATAATGGCAGGATCAAGTTCACACATAACAATATTAACCTTAAATGTAAATGGACTAAATGCTCCAATTAAAAGACACAGACTGGCAAACTGGATAAAGAGTCAAGACTCATCAGTCTGCTGTATTCCGGAGACCCATCTCAAATGCAGAGACACACATAGGCTCAAAATAAAGGAATGGAGGAAGATCTACCAAGCAAATGGAGAACAAAAAAAAGCAGGGGTTGCAATCCTAGTCTCTGATAAAACAGACTTTAAACCATCAAAGATCAAAAGAGACAAAGAAGGCCATTACATAATGGTAAAGGGATCAATTCAACAGGAAGAGCTAACTATCCTAAATATATATGCACCCAATACAGGAGCACCCAGATTCATAAAGCAAGTCCTTAGAGACTTACAAAGAGATTTAGACTCCCATACAATAATAATGGGAGACTTCAACACTCCACTGTCAACATTAGACAGATCAATGAGACAGAAAGTTAACAAGGATATCCAGGAATTGAACTCATCTCTGCACCAAGCGGACCTAATAGACATCTATAGAACTCTCCACCCCAAATCAACAGAATATACATTCTTCTCAGCACCACATCGCACTTATTCCAAAATTGACCACATAATTGGAAGTAAAGCACTCCTCAGCAAATGTAAAAGAACAGAAATTATAAGTAACTGTCTCTCAGACCACAGTGCAATCAAACTAGAACTCAGGACTAAGAAACTCAATCAAAACCGCTCAACTACATGGAAACTGAACAACCTGCTCCTGAATGACTACTGGGTACATAACGAAATGAAGGCAGAAATAAAGATGTTCTTTGAAACCAATGAGAACAAAGATACAACATACCAGAATCTCTGGGACACATTTAAAGCAGTGTGTAGAGGGAAATTTATAGCACTAAATGCCCACAAGAGAAAGCAGGAAAGATCTAAAATTGACACTCTAACATCACAATTAAAACAACTAGAGAGGCAAGAGCAAACACATTCAAAAGCTAGCAGAAGGCAAGAAATAACTAAGATCAGAGCAGAACTGAAGGAGATAGAGACACAAAAAGCCCTCCAAAAAATCAATGAATCCAGGAGCTGGTTTTTTGAAAAGATCAACAAAATTGACAGACCACTAGCAAGACTAATAAAGAAGAAAAGAGAGAGGAATCAAATAGATGCAATAAAAAATGATAAAGGGGATATCACCACCGACCCCACAGAAGTACAAACTACCATCAGAGAATACTATAAACACGTCTACGCAAATCCACTAGAAAATCTAGAAGAAATGGATAATTTCCTGGACACTTACACTCTTCCAAGACTAAACCAGGAAGAAGGTGAATTCCTGAATAGACCAATAGCAGGCTCTGAAATTGAGGCAATAATTAATAGCCTACCAACCAAAAAAAGTCCAGGACCAGATGGATTCACAGCTGAATTCTACCAGAGGTACAAGGAGGAGCTAGTATCATTCCTTCTGAAACTATTCCAATCAATAGAAAAAGAGGGAATCCTCCCTAACTCATTTTATGAGGCCAACATCATCCTGATACCAAAGCCTGGCAGAGACACAACAAAAAGAGAGAATTTTAGACCAATCTCCCTGATGAACATCAATGCAAAAATCCTGAATAAAATACTGGCAAACCGGATTCAGCAGCACATCAAAAAGCTTATCCACCATGATCAAGTGGGCTTCATCCCTGGGATGCAAGGCTGGTTCAACATTCGCAAATCAATAAACGTAATCCAGCATATCAACAGAACCAAAGACAAGAACCACATGATTATCTCAATAGATGCAGAAAAGGCTTTTGACAAAATTCAACAGCTCTTCATTCTAAAAATGCTCAATAAATTCGGTATTGATGGAACGTACCTCAAAATAATAAGAGCTATTTATGACAAACCCACAGCTAATATCATACTGAATGGGCAAAAACTGGAAAAATTCCCTTTGAAAACGGGCACAAGACAGGGATGCCCTCTCTCACCACTCCTATTCAACATAGTGTTGGAAGTTCTGGCTAGGGCAATCAGGCAAGAGAAAGAAATCAAGGGTATTCAGTTAGGAAAAGAAGAAGTCAAATTGTCCCCTGTTTGCAGATGACATGATTGTATATTTAGAAAACCCCATTGTCTCAGCCCAAAATCTCCTTAAGCTGATAAGCAACTTCAGCAAAGTCTCAGGATACAAAATTAATGTGCAAAAATCACAAGCATTCTTATACACCAGTAACAGACAAGCAGAGAGCCAAATCAGGAATGAACTTCCATTCACAATTGCTTCAAAGAGAATAAAATACCTAGGAATCCAACTTACAAGGGACGTAAAGGACTTCTTCAAGGAGAAGTACAAACCACTGCTCAGTGAAATAAAAGAGGACACAAACAAATGGAAAAACATACCATGCTCATGGATAGGAAGAATCAATATCGTGAAAATGGCTATACTGCCCAAGGTTATTTACAGATTCAATGCCATCCCCATTAAGCTACCAATGAGTTTCTTCACAGAATTGGAAAAAATTGCTTTAAAGTTCACATGGAACCAAAAAAGAGCCCGCATTGCCAAGACAATCCTAAGTCAAAAGGACAAAGCTGGAGGCATCATGCTACCTGACTTCAAACTATACTACAAGGCTACAGTAACCGAAACAGCATGGTACTGGTACCAAAACAGAGATATAGACCAATGGAACACAACAGAGTCCTCAGAAATAATACCACACATCTACAGCCATCTGATCTTTGACAAACCTGAGAGAAACAAGAAATGGGGAAAGGACTCCCTATTTAATAAATGGTGCTGGGAAAATTGGCTAGCCATAAGTAGAAAGCTGAAACTGGATCCTTTCCTTACTCCTTATACGAAGATTAATTCAAGATGGATTAGAGACTTAAATGTTAGACCTAATACCATAAAAACCCTAGAAGAAAACCTAGGTAGTACCATTCAGGACATAGGCATGGGCAAGGACTTCATGTCTAAAACACCAAAAGCAATGGCAGCAAAAGCCAAAATCGACAAATGGGATCTAATTAAACTAAAGAGCTTCTGCACAGCAAAAGAAACTACCATCAGAGTGAACGGGCAACCTACAGAACGGGAGAAAATTTTTGCAATCTACTCATCTGACAAAGGGCTAATATCCAGAATCTACAAAGAACTCAAACAAATATACAAGAAAAAAACAAACAACCCCATCAAAAAGTGGGCAAAGGATATCAACAGACATTTCTCAAAAGAAGACATTCATACAGCCAACAGACACATGAAAAAATGCTCATCATCACTCGCCATCAGAGAAATGCAAATCAAAACCACAATGAGATACCATCTCACACCAGTTAGAATGACAATCATTAAAAAGTCAGAAAACAACAGGTGTTGGAGAGGATGTGGAGAAATAGGAACACTTTTACACTGTTGGTGGGATTGTAAACTAGTTCAACCATTATGGAAAACAGTATGGCGATTCCTCAAGGATCTAGAACTAGATGGACCATATAACTCAGCCATCCCACTACTGGGTATATACCCAAAGGATTATAAATCATGCTGCTATAAAGACACATGCACACGTATGTTTATTGCGGCACTATTCACAATAGCAAAGACTTGGAATCAATCCAAATGTCCATCTGTGACAGACTGGATTCAGAAAATGTGGCACATATACACCATGGAATACTATGCAGCCATAAAAAAGGATGAGTTTGCGTCCTTTGTAGGGACATGGATGCAGCTGGAAACCATCATTCTTAGCAAACTATCACAAGAACAGAAAACCAAACACTGCATGTTCTCACTCATAGGTGGGAACTGAACAATGAGATCACTTGGACTCAGGAAGGGGAACATCACACACCGGGGCCTATCATGGGAAGGAGGGAAGGGGGAGGGATTGCATTGGGAGTTATACCTGATATAAATGATGAATTGATGGTTGCTGACGAGTTGATGGGTGCAGCACACTAACATGGTACAAGTATACATATGTAACAAACCTGCATGCTATGCACATGTACCCTAGAACTTAAAGTATAATAAAAACAAACAAACAAACAAACAAACAAAAAAACCAAAAGAACTTTCTGCAATGATGGAAAGGTTCTGTGATATCTACTATGTTAGCCACCAGCCACATGTAGCTACTGAGTACTTAAAATTTGGCTAGTGCAACTGAGGCATCAAAATTTTAATTAAATTTAATTATAATTAATTAAATTTCAATAGCCACACATGACTAGTGGTTACAGTCTGGCATAGTACAGCTGTGGAGATTTCTAAGCACCGGAGCAGAGGGATTTACATTTTAACAAGAGTCACTCAGGCTATTGTGCTGAGAATGGACTTTAGGAGGACAGGGGAAAAATATAAAAAGAAAGACTATATATCATGCTGGTACAATAAGTCAAGTGAAATATAAAAATAAGACTATATATCATGCGGTTACAATAAGTCAAGTGAGAATGATATGGCTTGGACTAAGGTGATCCAAAGAATGGTGAGAAGCAGTCAAAGCTGGATATGTTTTGTGGCAGTGTCAATAAGATTTGCTGAAGGGCTCAATGTGGGATGTGTAAACAGTAGTCAAGGACAGAGCAACATTTATCGCCTCGGGAACAGTAAGAATGGAGCTGCCTTTGGCTGAGATGGAGAAAAATAAAAGAGAAACTGGTCTGGAAGAAAATATTAGAAGCTCAGTTTTCACATGTTAGGTGTGAGATGACTATTAGATAATCAAGGAGAATACGCCAAGTGGACAGATGAATATACAGACCTGGAGATGGGAGAGATCTGGACTTGCAATAATAAATTTTAGAGTTATCAACATACTAGTAATATTTTTAATTCATGGGACTAGATAAAATTGTCTAGAGAGTGAATAAGACAGAAAAGAGAAGAGGTTCAATGATATTAGCTGAGCCCTATTAGTTAATCCAATACTAAGGAGGATTAAACAGAACAAAGCCTATGCTTAAAGGTTTAGAGTTCAGTGACACAGTTAGTAAATGATCATAAAAATATTGTGAGTTTTTTTTCAGATAGTTGGCAGAAATTAACGTGCAGGAAAGAAGACACTTGCTCTTCTGAGGGTTCAGGCCATGCCTTCTGTCAGTCTAATGAGATGTCAGAAAGGTTGTTGACCAGCTAGCACAGGACGCATCTGACATGATACCACATGACTGCTACTATGGAGGTCACTGTCCTTTAGCTGTATTCTAATTATATAAGGAAATAATTAAAACCCAAACCATGTACTGCTTTATACAGCTAAGGCAATATCCCGAATCATACCAGCTGCGTTACTAGCAATATAATGTTACAGTCCTGACTACATATAAGTAAGTAGTAAGAGATAAACCCAATTCAGATAACACAAAAGGGAGACAAGGTCTGTAGATGGTAAAACGCTCAGGTCATTGTTAGTGTGTGTAACGGTTAAATTTTATGTCAACTTGGCTAGGCTATAATGCCCAGTTGTTTGGTCGAACATTAGTCTAACTGTTGCTGTGGAGGTATTTTGTAGATATGATTAACATCTACAGTCAGTTAACTTTAAGTAAAGGATATTACCCTCAAGAATGTGGGAAAGGCTCATCCAATCAACCAAAGGCCTTAGCAAAAGCTGAGGTTTCCTGGAGAAGAAGAAATTCTGCCTCAAGACTGTAACACAGAAATCTTGCCTGAGTTTCTAGCCTGCCAGCCTGTCCTACAGATTTCAGACTTACCACCTCCCATGATCTCATGAACAAATTCCTTAAAATAAATTTATTTAATGAATATAAATATCTCTGGAGCATCCTGACTGATACAATCTGCCTCTATTTGTACAAGCAGTGTGATACTGTGTAAGTTGTATTTAACCTCTTTCAGCTTCAGGTTCTTCCTGGTAAAATGGAGAATACCTCAATGTAACCCTTAATAAAGATGTTCAAGGATAAAGGATATAATCCATGTAAAGTTCTTAGTATGGTACCTAGCACATAACAAATAATAAATGTTAGAGGTCATGGGTTATTGCTATTATTATGATAAATATTAAGTGTTGACTACTTTAAAGACATATGTTATAATTTTACCTTAAATCCAAAAATAATAAAGTTTTAAAAAATCTATCATATACTCATAATTCCACGAAGTTGGTTAAATACCATCCTACTCATATTCTAGGTGTTTTTCTCTAACTAACAGTTTTTTTTTTTTTTTTGAGACAAAGTCTCATTCTGTCACCCAGGCTGGAGTTCTGTGGCACAATCTTGGCTCACTGCAACCTCCGCCTCCTGGGTTCAAGCAATTCTTGTTCTTCAGCCTCCTGAGTAGCTAGGATTACAGGCACCCACCACCATGCCTGGCTAATTTTTGAAAATTAGTAGAGATGGAGTTTCACCATGTTGGCCAGGTTGGTCTCAAACTCCTGACCTCAGGTGATCTACCCGCCTCGGCCTCCCAAAGTGCTGGGATTACAGGCGTGAGCCACTGCACCCGGTCAACAGAATCATTTTTACCAACACTCTTCTTAGTAGTGTCGTGTTTACATTTCACCAGCCAACTCTGTCAAACAGAGATTTAATAAACTCTGCCAAACAGAGATTTAATAAAAACATTTAGTGGGGTCAAATAAAATAAAAATATAAAAGGAAGAACATCAGCAATCTAAATATACCGACCTGTTTTACTACTAGTTTTCCAGAAAACTTCATTGTACAGATAACAACAAGAACAACAACAAAAATAATTGTATGTCCACAAAACTTTAGGGAGAACATTTGTGATTTTAAACAACCAAATTTTAGTTTTAGTTGTACTACATTATCATAAACAATCATATTTCAGATGAAAATCTTCCCTTGGTAAGACTGAATAGAAAATTACGAAAGAAAACTTTTTAAAAGAACATTTTACTTCTCTGTAGTATATGCTTACATATGCTTCTGTATAAAAAAGAATGATACAACTTTAATAAATAGGAAGAGTTGACTCTAAAAGATTCTTTTTTAAAAAGAGTCACTTCTTATACCTAAACATCCGTGCTACATATGAGAGACAGTAGACTAAAATACTTGCCTAACCGTATTTTGTATTATGTTGCACATTATTATAAAGTAGACATAACTTTCACTGTAGCTACTATAAAAAGTTTAGATTTTCCCTTAAACTTTTCTGATGAAGAATTATTAAAGATTTCAGGAAAAATTTCAAGTAATTTTTTTATATTTTAAATTATGTTTTTAAATGACTTTTAAATTTGTAGCCTTTTTTTATTACCTACTATTATAATTAACCTATGAATTGTTATTTCCTCGAATTTATTATAACTCACCTATGAGAAACTGCTCCCCAAGCACCATGTTTATTTGTGAGAATATTGAGAATCTTCTGTTTCAGCTGATTTGCTGTTACGTGGTCTCGATGTTTCGCAGCACTGATCAGATGGTCACACATCTTTTCTTCCTCTCTTCTATCAGCAGCATACTGGGCACACTGTGACTATAAAGAAATACAAACGATGCATAATAATAAACTTTTTACTGCATATAAGTAAGGATGATATACATCTAAGTTAAAGGGTAACAGGAATTCAATTTTTTAAAGCTCAAATAATGTAATCTTTTGATATTTTGTTCTAAAGAATACATATTGTCACCTTTCAAATATAAAAAGTTCTCTTTCTAAAGTATATGTAAAATAATTTGAATAATATTGAAGTAATTAAAGACTTATGGTTTCTTCCAATTCTGAGAATCTAATTTTTCTGTATTTTAGAAGCACAAATATTTACTATAAATGTAAACCTACTTGTTTATCAAGCCAATACAGTATATCTCACTTATAATAAGAAGCATGTTGCTGATAATTACATAAGAATCAAAAATCTGTCATTTAATTTATAGTTTTCCATTTCGTGAATGGCAATGTGATATAGAAGAAAATGTAGCCATTTAGCAATTCAGTAGACCTGGATTTTAATTCACAAAATATGCAAACTCCATATATTTTAATATACTCAGTTTCATATTTGTAAATGAGGAGCTGAGACAAGATTTTTTTCTACGATCTCTCCACATTCTTAAAATGTAATATGTTCAGTTTCATGAGAACTACTACCTTATTTTACCTCCCTTTTCCCATAATTATCAGTTGTCATGTCAGCTATCTGACATGTATTCATTCTTACATTTGTTAGCAACACTGCTGATCAATGGATCATTTTTTGTACTAAAAATATTTCATGTAAATATGAGGAGGAACATTTAATTGTAAATTTGGTTCTTTTTATTGTAGTTTTTGTAAAGAAAACTACAATAAATGCAGAGTGGTGTGACTATAACTTTTAACATTAATAAACTTGTAATACAAGTAATATAACTAGGAAGAAAAACGTCTCATACATCTGATAAAATAAATAGAACTAGTTCACATTCATCATTACTATGCAAAAATCTATTTCATGGAAGGTACTTGAACATATTCCTCCCATTTATCTATTGATATACACTACTACCATAAGTAATCTCTTCTGGAGAAATAACCCTACAGTAATCTAAGAAGGATTAATTCATTTTCCAATTTATCTTTTTGTACAGGGAATCACCAATTAGTACAATGATCTGCCTCAGTAATGAGCTTAATATTTCATTAGCTCACTGGAGAGTAAAATTAAATTTTCATTTTTCTTCCTTAACAATTACAGTAGCTAACTAAAAAAACTTAACTGTGAAGTACCCATCTAAAATCAAATATACTTTTCTTCCTAATTATAGGCTGATATGTGCGACAGAAAAATTCCTCAAAAAGTTCTAGCAAAATGTCCTGACTTGTAAAATCTTTTACAATTTAATCAACAGCTCTAACCCAAAAAGAAGAGATAGAAACATTCAGGTTAAAAAAATAAGGTACAATCATCAAATAACACTGGCATACAATCAAAATTAGATTTACATTAATATTATATTTTATGTATATAAAATCTAAAAAACACTAAGTCTTCATGTCTCCTCGGAAACCTCTTATCACCTTGGAAGTTGACCCACAACGAGGGTAATCTCATTCCTAAGAGTGAAAAATCGGTGTGTGTTGCGTGGGGGATACAAATATTGTTATTTCAGGACGTAAAACACAAATGTATGTAAGTACAGAAACAGATGCACAGCCTATGGGAGGTATTATAAAATTTCTTTGGGATGAGAAGCCAATTAGGCAAAATGTCTAAAAGGATTCCTTAGGGAATCGATAACAACAAAAACGGCTGAGAAACTGCCCTTGGCCTACTGTCATCTTGGTTAAACATGTGTTAAAGCTCATAACTAATATCCAACCACTTGAAAATTTACTTTAAATGTTTCCACATAACAAATATTGATCTGCTTATATCCCCACAAAATATCTTGATTTTCTTAGTGGAAGTACTGAGACTCAAAACTGATCCTGCAGGGAATTCAGTTGAGATTCCAAATCTTATTTACTACTACGAAACTTCACTTTGATAGACACTTAAAGATCCCTATACTTTTATCAAAGTTTAAAATATCTGATATCTTTTCCAGAATATGGTTGTTGCAATTTCACAAGACAAGTGCCTGCTTGTCTCGTGCCTCTTCTGACCGAATGAAGCAGAGGTCATGTGTTTGAAAGCAACGGCAGCTATTTTCCTGTCTCATGCTTTTCAGCTAGCTAGGTCAGAGATCACTAGACACAGTCTATCAACGTGTATGACTCACAGAGCTGCTTTACTGAGATAAAAACCTCTTCAAAACTAGAATTGTGGGCTCTGATTTCTAGCTACACCATACTTGTTAGCCTCTTGTATCAGGAGAATAAATTGGTGGGTCATTTATTACTTTCAAGTCCAACATAAGCCAAACACCAAACATAAATATTTCTGGAACCTATTTTGTCTCGTAAATGGAATAAACTGAAATAATAAATAACTGTTATATATAAAACATAGAAATTGAAAGATTTTTTTGAATGTTATATAAGTTTATTCATATAACTGTATCATATACTCATATCGACCTATTGCTGTGTAAATATCTGCTAGCTTAAAATAACTAAAATTGTTGCATTATAAATTATTTTTTGCATTTACTCTTGAGTAGGTTAGAATAACTTCAGTCTACCAAATGGTTAGGCATATATAGGGCGGAAGGAATGTTTTCATGCTGTAAATGGGGTGAAAATAAATTAGTACTCTGTGTTTGACATTTACTAAAGCTTTTAAAAAACAGAAACAGAAATGCCTTCAGTGAAATTTTCCTTTTAAAAAACATTCTTATGTAAGGTCACAGATAGGTGATTTTTGGCTTATAACAGAAATGCAGAATTTAGTCTACTCCCAAAACCTTACCTCAAACTCTGCATGTTTATGTACATCTTCAGCTCTCTGTCTGTTCAAAATAAACTCAGCTTCATTTGCAACACGAACTATATGGTCCTTCATAGCATGGCACAGTAATCTAAAAAGAAATATTATTCTTTAGAAATATTACTCTTAATAGCTTTGGTTAGTCCAATTTTTTCCAATAATCAGATTGTAGTATTTCAAATATATATGTTTTAGATAAAGCTAGATATAAAATTAATATCTTTTAAATTATGATTCAATAAAATGTGAAATATAGAAAGATGTCATAAAACTGTTGCACCAATTCCTCTGTTAAATAGTGTGTCTTGTGAATCAGCAATTCAGTTAATTCAATTAAGATAGGTTACTTAAAAATAAACAATTTTGGTTGGAGTGTTTTAAAATGGTTATGCAACAGAACTCACCATCCTAGAGGTAATTTTTCATAGATAAGTTCGATGACCACACTTTAGGAAATCAATAGACTAGATTCTTACTTTATTTTTTTTTTTAAATTGTACCTCAATAAAATTTTTAAAAATATAGGATACCCAGTGAAATTTGAATTTCAGATAAACCATGTAGATTCTTACTTTAAATAATGCAGAATGATAGGACTAAATGACACCTAAAGTTCTTTTAAATGCTGAGATTCCAAATTCTAATATGGAACTACCGTTAAAGTTCAACCATAGAACCGAATTTTTTAACTAGAGAAGTTACTTATTCAGAAGATTCGCATTATTTTTAAAATGTGTAGTAACATTTACAGTGAAAAGCCTCTCACTATGTCCTCCAGTCGCCAAATTTTCAACCTCAACAGATACCCACTGTTATGCCTGGGTGTGTTTCAGAGACTTCTAAAATATACAAATAAAATACAAATACATTCTTTTCCCTCACTTCCTAACACTGATAATTATTAGTACATTATACAGTCTGTTCTTTACCCAGGTTTTCTCACATAGCAATGTATCTTGGATATCTTTTCACATGTACACACAGGGAGCTTCTTCTAACTTCTTTTGTAACACGTGGCAGAGACTACTTCCAAAGATGGCTGCAAGAACATTTCTCATCCCACATGCTCTTTGGCCCTGTGACTTTGTCATTAAAAAATGGAGACTTTTTCTACTCCTTGTTGATCTGGGCTTGCCCTGTGACTTCCTGTGAGCCACAGAATACAGCAGAAGTGATGCTATGCAACTCCTCAGGCTAGGACATAAGATGCCAGGCAGCTTTTGATATCTTTTGAACTCTCTTCTGGACTCTGTTGCTCCCCTGAGAGAAGCCTACATGACATGGAGCATGCTGAAGAGCACAGAGGTGCTCGGGCTCTCAGGCCTAGATGAGGTCTCAGCCCAAAGTCAGTCACATTCAGGACACTGCAAACCCAGACAACTCCACATGGAGCCAGAGAGAACTGCTTAGCTGACCCCAGGCAATGAGAATCATGAGAAAGAAAAAACTGATTACTGGTTTAAGCCACATGATGATGATGACGATGATGGAGGAGATGGAGGAGGAGGAAGAGGAGGAAGAGGAGGGCAAGATAATATTGATTGTAACAATTAATATCATTTTGTTTTTCACTGTGTCAATTAAAACAATGATTTGACCTTTTTTAGTCTTATTTTTTTTTGTGGCAAAAAGTAATTACTGTATGTTAAAAAAAAACTCACAAATAATATTTAAAAAGCTACCCTCAAGTCTTTCTGGGCTTTCCTTAAAGGGCAAGCTTAAGAAGTACTTTCAGTTCCTTTATCTATGTCCTTTTTAACTTTCATTCTAATCCTTATATTCCTTCATTGTACAGTTTTTCTTTTTGGGGATTTTAATCAGAAGTACTATTTCAATAATAGCATTACTTATTTTCACTGCTCATTAATGAAATATATCAACTTTTTTTGCTCAAGTTTTCATAAATATAAATCAGATGGGAATAGGTTTAACTTTGTTTTAATTTCTGTACTTACTAAATACTGAGTCCTAGTAATTCCTTCTATATTCTTCACTATATCATGTCTACCTGTGGCAAACTTTCTTCTTTACTGACACATAAATAGAAGCAGAAGAAACAAAATATCATTATATATTCTGATATTTCTAATTTATTGTTTAAATATAATTTTAAAAGCCTACATATGTCTTTGAGGTGAGCGTGACTATTTTGGATTTATTTGTTCTTTCTAATATTAAGGTTGAATTACAAAACATGAAGTTTTAATCTTTCCACCAAATTACTTGCAATATCTTTGCGGCATCTTTCATAAAAACCGACAGGTGAATGGTTCCTTTATTTTAGGGTGGTAATGTAAATACTGAGCAACACTGAATTCACAATAGTTCTCAGTAGAAATCTGTCTAAAATCCATGTCTGCTCGGACATAGATTTAACCACTCCTTGATGAGATTTAGGTTAAATAACTACTCTGTCACTCTAGGACCAGTGGGAATGGTTCTGACAGTATGACAGCAGCACCAGTAAAATCTTGCATAGCAGCAGGATAGGTGCAGATATTTCCTAGAAGCATGGAGCAGTAATCTCTCCAATCTCTTGCGGGGGACATAGGCACATTCTAATGGGAAAGTTGTCTAGTTTTCCATCTAAAAGTTAACCACAACACCAATTATTAAAAGAATATAGAGGTTATGGAAATCTGTTAGGCATGACGATACTTAGGAAAAAAGATAAAAACTCCTCTGTAAATGATGTTGGAGGGCAAACAAACATACAGTTTTCATCACTGAGGGAAATGGAAAATTAAGCTAAAAAAGAAAATCATGTAAACTTTGATTATTAACTTTTGATCATATTATCAACCTACATTTTGTAGAGAGGCTTCAAAAGAGAGAAGAGATATGGTATTAGAATAGTCCGTTCAATGGCTTTGTCTAGTGCATGCTGAAGGCTGAAGAAAGCCAGGAAGAAATCTAATATGTGCCAATTAGTGCAGATCACAAAACTTAAATAGATTAACAGGAGACAGCAGGAAGGGAAGGGCACATGGTCTGGCTGGTTAATACATATCATTCCCAGGAGCAAAGCAGTGGATTAGCAAAGCAAAGAGGCATGGCAGTGGGGGTGGAGGCTTTGTAACAAAAGACTCCTCTCCTCAGACACACCAAAGAAATTGTATCAGTTTTCCAAAGTCTGTTCCCCTATCTTGGGCACTTATGAGTTCTGCCAAGTGATCTATGCTGTTTTATTTACATGAGGAGAAGGTATCTTTCTATGACTCTTGCCACCGTTCTGAATGACCCCATTACCCACATGGAAAACACTGATCACAGCAGCTCACAATTCTTTGACTGGTTAACTCGAAAGATCTTCAAGTCTCCCTCACTTCAGTAAATAAATCCAATGGCCATAAGTAGCTTCATTTCACAAATCTTCATGCTTTAAGTCTACTCTCAGATCATGATCTCCTATCCTTGCTGCTCTCTTTCATCTTCTGCTTAAAAATTCACTCACTTTTGCATCCATCTGGGATCCCACAATTCCATGTTTTAACCACTCTCTTGCCAAACCTTCACTTAACTCCTGATCTACCTACTGCGTTGGAGTTAAAGACATGTAACCCTGTGTTAACACACTGGTCTCCTTCCTCAGTCTTACATCTAGGCTGCTAAAGAAAGTAACAAGATGAATTTTGACTGAGGATAAAATCTGTATTTCTTTTTGACAGTCAAATTGCTTTTAACTCAGGTTTTAAGAGGCTACATGAATGTCTTTACTATCCTAAGCTCACTTACTTAAAAAAATAGTATATGTAAATAAATAAATAAACCACTCGGCTGCACTTGGTGTTTATCAGTCTCTTCCTTCTGTAACAAATTATTTTATCTCAGACATGTATATATGCCAAAGCAATATGTTGTTCAGATTGCTTGTTTGTGAGTTTTATAAATAAAGCTATAGACACTGTTTTTGAAATTAAAATAGTTCAAAATTCTCTTCTATTCTTAATTTGCTGAGAGTATTCTTTCTAATCATGAATGTTATTGACCTTTACTAGATGTCTGCACCTACTAAGATGATCATAAAGGTTTTCACTTTTAATGTGATAAATGAATGACATTTTTAGAAATTTTTAAAATGATGAACAACTCCTGCATTCATGGGATAAATTTCCCTCATCACCCTCTTCCAGTTTGCCCCACATATACATGTTATCTTTTTATACACAGTTGAATTGAGTTCTGCTAATATTTTAATTAGAACTTACAGATCTATATTCATAAGGGAGACTGGCGTGTGATTTTCCTTTCTCCCACACATCTTGTTTGCTCTTATAATTAAGATTACACAAGCCTCAATGAACACTCTGGATCATTCCCCGTCTCTGATCTCTAGGAGTTTGTGTAAGTTTGGAACAGTGTTTTACTTGAACATTTGATAGACTATCTTGTAAACTATTTGGGCTTAGAGTTTTCTCTACAGGAAGAAATTTTACTGACTAACTTTCTTTCATACTTAAAGAACTATTGACGGTTTTGTTTCTTCTTATTCAGTTACAGGAAGTTGTATATCTTCTAGGAAATTGCTCATTTCATTTAAATTTGTAATTTTAATGGTATAATGTTTTGATAGCAGTCTCATTTTCTTTTCTAATTAGTTTTGGCTATAATTCTGTCTCTTTTTCATTCTGTGTGTTCACTATTTGTGTTGTTTTATTTTGTTTTTAATTGTAGAAGAGTTTGCTAGTTTATTATCAGTTAATGAATAAACATTTATCTTTGTTAATCTTTTCCACTGTATCTTATTTTTCTATTTCACTGATTTATGTTAGATTTCACTATTATCAGCTTTCTTCTACTTTGCGAAAGGGTTCTGTTAGTTTCCTAACTTGGATTTTTTTTTTTTTTGCAGTTAGAGATTTAATTCATTAATTTTAGGCTTTTCTCTCAAGTAATAAGCTTTTATGCAAATAGATTTATCTTCAAGTTTCATTTTCCTTACATTCTACAAGTTGTTGCATTTAGTATATCTATATTGTTCAGTCTAAATACTTTTTATGTTTCTTTGAAATATAAGTTATTTAAATGTTCAAAATTCTTCAGCAGTAATGAGAATATTTTAATATAATTTTTTGTTCTCACCTTCAAATTTAAATTTACACTGGTCAGATATCATGGTATTTATAACACTAATTCTTAAAATCTGATAAGACTTGTGTTGTGATCTAGCTATGTCAGCAGTTCCCAACCTTTTCGGCACCAGGGACTAGTTTCGTGGAAGACAATTTTTCCGCGGGCCAAAGTGGATGGAAAGGGATGGTTTCGAGATGATTCAAGCACATTACATTTATTGTACTTTATTCTTATGATTACATTGTAATACATAATGAAGTAATTATACAACTCACCATAATGTAGAATCAGTGGGAGCCCTGAGCTTGTTTTCCTGTGACTAGACGTTTCCCTCTGGGGGTGATGGGAGATGGTGACAGATTATCAGCCATTAGATTCTCATAAGCAGCATGTAACCTATATCCCTTGCATGCACAGTTCACAATAGCGTCCACGCTCCTATGAGACAGGAGGTGGAGCTCAGGCGGTGATGCCAGCAGTGGGAAGAGGCTATAAATATAGATGAAGCTTGGCTCGCTTGCTAGTCATTCATCCGCTACTGTGCGGCCTGGCTCCTAACAGGCTAAGGACTGGTACTAGACTGTGGCCCAGGGATTGGCGACCCCTGAATCATGTGATTAGATTTTACACATGTTACATGTTTGCTTGAGAATAATATGTACTCTCTATGATTGGGTGAAAAGTTCTATATATCAATAAGATCAAATGCTAATTATGTTATTCAAATCCTGTATATATTCACTGAATTTTTTCGTCTGCTGGATATTTTGATAACTGATATAGGAGTGTTGAAATCTTCCACAAAGATGGCAGATTTGTCATTTTCTCCCTGATGTTTCATCACTTTTTGCTTTACACATTTGGAGGTTATTTATTTGACATACATGAATTTAGGATGGTAGCATCTTAAGAAAATTCAACTTTTCTTAACCATATGACTTAGTTTTTCACTAACAATTTTTGCCTTGAAATATTCTTTAAAATATCAATATAGCTATGTCAGCTTAGTTTTTTGATTAGTGTCCAGTATATATTTTTCTACCTTTTACCTCCAACATTCTTCTGGCTTTGGGTATGTCTTTAGTAAATGGAACTCACCTGGAGTTTTAATCCTATCTGAGAAATTTGGTTTTTAACTGGAAACCATAGTCCTTTTATATTTATTGTGCTTATTGATATATAATGTATTTAATTCTAGCCCAATACTTTAAAAATCTTCCATCGGTTCCAGTTTTTTAATGCTTTTTATTGGGGTGGGGAGGGGTTGGTGATAGAAAATTTAGTTTTGATTCCATCTTTTTTACTCCCTACTGATTGGAGATGTATTTATTCTATTCATTTCATTGCTATGCTTGGGCTTTTACCAGGTATAGTTAACTTAAATAAGTATGAAGTTAAATAATATCATAAGCTTCTTCTACAACAATATTATGTAATAATCCCTTCTAACTTACAAGCTATTGCCCAGTATTGTCGAGTTCAAACTCACATATTACATATCATTGCCCTTTATAAAGACAATTTGTATGTAGATGTACACACATTTACCAATTAATTTGCATACTTTTATCCTTGTATAGTTTTGTCATTATGAGATTTTCTTATTTTATCCTGACATGCATACATTGTAAGTTTCTTAGTTGCTGTGCTCTCCGGGATAAACTATCTAAAATTATGGTTATCTCTAAATGTTCATTTCATGCTAATTTTTAAAAAGTATTTTTAAAATTGAGATGTATTTCACATAACAAAATCCTCGCCATTTAAAAATGTACACTTTAGTGGTTTTTAGTATACTCACTATCTTGTGCAACCATGAACTATGTGAGTCTAGATCCTTTTTGTCATTCTGCAAAAATCCTCATACTTATTAGTAGTTAGTCTCAATTTCCTCTTCCTCCACTCTTCTGGTAAGTACTATTCTGCTTTCTGTTTCTATGGATTTTCCTATTCTAGACACTTCATTTAAATGGAATCATACAATATGCATCTAGCTTCTTTCAGGTAGCATAATATTTTCCAGGTTCATCCATGTCAAGTATCAGTACCTTATTCCTTTTTATTGGTGAACAATATTCTGTTTTATGCATATATCACAGTTTGTTTACCAGCTCACCAGCTGACGAACATTTGGGTTGTTTCCACTTACAGGCAATTAGGAATTATGCTATTATGAATAGTTTTTTGTGAACATATGTTTTCAATTTTCTTGAGGATGTAGCTACAGATGAAATTGCTGGGTCATATGGTAACTCTATGTTTAACTTGCTGAGTAACAGCCAAACTGTTTTCCACAGTGGCTGTACTACTTTACATTCTCACCAACAAAGTGTGAGGTCCAATTTCTGTGAATCCTGGTCAACACTCGTTACTGTCTGTTTTAAACATTATAGCCATTCTAGTGAATATGAAGTGGTATCTTACTGCAGTTTTGATTTGCATTTCTGAGAATCTTTTCATGTGCTCATTGGCCATCTGTATATCTTCTTTGGAGAAACGTCTACTTATATCTTCTACTCATTTTTAAATTGGGTCATTTGTCTTTTTATTATTGAGTTGCAAGGATTACTTTTATAGTCTGGAGATAAGACTCTTTTTGATTTGCAAACACTGATTTCAATTCTGTTGTTGTATTTTCACTATCTTGTAAATGAATGTCTTTTGACACACACAAGTTTTAAATTTTGATGACTATCAATTTACTTTTTTTTGCTTGTCCTTTTGGTGTCATATCTACGAAAACCATTGTGTAATTCAAGGTCATGAAGATTTTTAACTATGTTTCCTTCTAATAGTTATAGTTCTCACATTTGGGTCTTTCATGAATTTTGAATTAATTTTTTCATAGGGTGTGAGGTTGGAGCCTAGATTTATTCTTTGACCTGTTGATATCCAGTTGTTCCAGCACCATTGTTGAAATGACTGTCCTTTCAACAATGGTGAGGACAGTCATTTTGAAAAGTCTTGGCAACTTTGTTGAAAATAAATTGACCATAAGTATATGGGTTTCTTTGTGGACTCTCAAATTTTATTAAATTTGTCTGTAAGACTATCTTTATTTAGTACCACACTGTTTTTATCACTGGAGCTTTGTATTAAGTTTTGAAATTAAGAAGTATACGTCCTCCAAATTTATTCTTTTAATATAGGTTTGTTTATCCTATGTCTCTTGCAATTCCATATTATTTTAGAATCAACTTCTCCATTTCTGAAAAAAGACAGCTAAAATTTTGATAGAATGCACTGACATTATATATAAATTTGAAAAGTACTGTTATCTTAAAATTATTAACTTTTCCAATCCATTAAAACCTGGGAGGTATTTCCATTTATTTATATCCTCTTTCATTTCTTTCAGCAATGTTTGAAAGAAATTCAACAACGTTGTGGTTTTTGATGGATAAGTGTTGACATTATTTGACTAAATTTATTCTTTTTTTTAAAAAAAATTTAATTGTAATAAAATACATATAATACAAAATTTACAGTTTTTAATTGTACAGTTCAGTGGTACTAAACACATTTACATTGTTTTGCTACTATCACTAATAACCATTCACAGAACTTGTTTCATTTTGTAAAATCTAAATTCTTTACCTATTAAGAAATATTAATAATTCCCCATTACCTGCTCCTCCATCCTCAGCCCCTGGCCACCATCATCCCACTTTGTCTCTGTGAGTTTCACTACTCTAGGTACCTCATATAAGTGGAATCATGTGGTATTTGTCCTTTTATTACTGGCTTATTTTATTTAACATCCATGTTGTAGAATGTGTTAGAATTTCATTCCTTTTGAAGGCTGAATAATATTCCATTGTATGTATAAAGAGCTCTGTTTATAGTTCACTTGTCAATGGGCATTTTGGTTGCTTTAACCTTTTCAGTACTGCAAATAATGCAGCTACGAACATATGTGTACATATACTACTTAGAGTCCCTACTTTTAAATCTTTTGGGAACATAAGCAGCAGTGGAATAGCTGGATGATAACGGCAATTCTATTTTTAAATTTCTTAGGATCTGCGATACTGTTTTCCATAGTGACTACTCCAATTTACCATGCCATCAACAATGCACAAGTGTTTCAGTTTCTCCGTGTCCTTACTAACACTCACTATTTTCTAATTTTTTGATAGTGCCTAATATGGTTCGGATCTGTGTTCCCACCCAAATTGTATGTCAAAGTGTAATTTCCAATGATGGAGGTGGGGCTTGGTGGGAAGTGACTGGATCATGGTGGTGGTTTCTCATGAATGGTTTAGAAACATCCCCTTGCTGCTGTTCTCATGATAGAGTGTGAGATCTCACGAAATTTGGTTGTTAAAAGTGTGTAACACCTCCCCCTCTCTCTTGCTCCTGCTTCTGCCATGTAAGACAATGCCTACCCCCACTTCACCTTCCACCATGATTGTCTGTTTCCTGAGGCCTCCCAGAAGCCAAGCAGATGTCAGCATCACGCCTCCTTTACAGCCTGCAGAAGGCTCTTTTCTTTATAAATTACCCAGTCTCAGGTATTTCTTTATAGCAATATAAGAATAGAGTACTACAGTGTCTATCCAAATGGTTATCCAGTGGTATCTCATAGTAGTTTTGATTTGCATTTCCATAATGACTACTGATGTTGAGCATTACTTAATATTATTATTATATTATTTTTGACTTTATTGTTAATGGAACCGTTTTCTTTATTTTCAGATGGTTCATTGCTAGTGTATAGAAATGCAATTGATCTTTATATATGGATCTCATATCCTGCCATTTTGCTGAACTTGTTTATTAGCTCTAACTGAACCTTTTTTTGGTAGTTTAAGGTTTGCTATAAGTCCTATCTTCTACAAATAGAGAGTTTCTTCATTTTCAACTTAGATGGTTTTTATTTTGTTTTCTTAATTAACTGCCCTAGCTAGAACCTCCAGTATAATGTTGAGTTGAACTAGTATTAGTGGGCATTGTTGTCTTCTTCCCTTAGGGTGAATACATTCAGTCTTTCATAAATAAGCATGACTTCATTGTGGGGTTCTTTGTTTTGTTTTGCAAATCTCACTTATCAGATTGAAAAAGCTTCCTTCCACTCCTCATATGTTGAGTATTTTTATCATTAAACAGTATTAAATTTTGCCAAATGATTTTTGTATCTATTAAGGTATCTCCCAGTCACTTCAGCAATATAGTGTATTATGTTGACTGATTTTCACGTGTTAAACCAACTATAAATTCCTGGAATAAATCCCATTTAATCAGGGTATATAATCCTTTCTTATGTATTGCTGAAGTAGATCTGCCAGTATTTTGTTCAGGATTTTGCATCCATAGTCATAAGATTTGTAGTTTTATTAACCTTTATTTAATAGCATTGTAGACACTGGTTTGTTACTTTTCAGATGGCTTTATCTGGGTTTGGTATCATTCAGGGTAATACTCGCCTCATAAAATGAGTTAGTGTTTCATCCTCTTCTACGTTTTGGGAGAGTTTGAGAAGGACTGCTGTTGACTCTCTTCCGTCTCAAATGTTTGATAGCATTAACTGGGAAAACATCTGGTAATCAATTTTTCTTTGTTGGAAGTTTTGTTAAATTACTAACTTAAACTCCTTACTGTTACAGCAATATTGAGATTTTCTATTTCATATTCAGTCACTTTTAGTTTAGTGTTAGTTATGTTTCCAGAAAATTTTCCATTTCATATAGGTTTTCTAGTATTGACACACAATGGTCTATAGTAGACCAATCTTTATTCTTTCATTAAGGTCATTAATAATGTTCCTACTTTCATTTCTGATTTTAGTAATTTGAGTCTTCTTTCTTTTTATTCTAGCTAAAGTTTTTTCAATTTTGTTGGTCTTTTTAAAGGATCAACTTTTGGTTTTATTAATCTTTATTACTTTCAAATTTTCTGCTTTAATTATACTTTAATTGCTATTTTTTCCTTCCTTCAGTCTGTTTTGGAAATAATTTCCTCCTCTTATTCTAGTTTGTCCCGTTGGGAGGGTGGGAGGTTATGTTAATGTTTTCTTATTTCCCCTTTTTAAAAGTAGTTACTTATAGCTATGAATTTCCTTCTGAGCCCTACTCTATTTATTTATTTATTTTTTGAGACAAAGTCTTGCTCTGTCGCCCAGACTGGAGTGCAGTGGAGCGATCTCAGCTCACTGCAGGCTCCGCCTCCCGGGTTCACGCCATTCTCCTGCCTCAGCCTCCCGAGTAGCTGGGACTACAGACTTCCGCCACTTCGCCCGGCTAGTTTTTTGTATTTTTTTAGTAGAGGCGGGGTTTCACTGTGTTAGCGACGGGGTTTCACCGTGTTAGCGAGGATGGTCTCGATCTCCTGACTTCGTGATCCGCCCTTCTCGGCCTCCCAAAGTGCTGGGATTACAGGCTTGAGCCACCGCACCCGGCCCTGAGCCCTACTTTAAATGCATCCTATGAGTTTTGATTTTTTTTTCATTCTCTTCAGAGTATTATATAATTTCTCTCGTAAAGTACCCTTTAATCCATTGGTTATTTAGGAGTTTCCTGTTTAACTTCCACACATTTGTGAATCTTTCAAATTTCCTTCTCTTACTGATTTCAAATTCTAATCCATTGTGGTTGGAGAAGATACAATGTATGCTTTCAACCTTTTTAAGTTTATTGAGAATTGTTTTTTGGCCACATATGATCTGTCCTACAGAATATTTCACGTGCACTTGTGAAGAACATGTGCCTGCTACTGTTAAATGATATATTCTATAGATGGTTGCGAGGTCTAGGTGGTGTATACTGTTGTTTCAGTCTAGACATTCTATCCATTATTCAAAGTGGGATACTAAAGTCTCCAAGTAACATATTTGAATTATTTATTTCTCCCTTTAGTTCTGTTTGTTTTTGCTTAATGTATTTTAGGGGTCTCTTGTTAAGTGAATATAATTTTTAAAACTATGATGTCTTATTGATGGATTTGCATAATTAACATATAATGTCTTTGTCACTGTAATGATTTTCGTATTAAAATACAGTTTGTCTGATATTAGCATAGTCATCCCTTCTTTTGAGTTCTATTTGTATGGAATATGTTTTAAAATCATTTTTCTGTCAACCTATTTGTGTCTATTAATCTGTGTCCTGTAGACAGCTTACAGTTGAATCCTTTTTATAAAATCCACTCTTCAAATCTCAGTGTTTTAATTGGAAAGTTCATTTCACTTACATTTAGTGCAATCACCGATTTATTGATAAGAAAGGACTTCTGCCATTTTTCTATTTGTTTTCTATATGTCTTATTTATTTCTTCTTCCATTTCTTGCCTTCTTTTGTACTAAGTAAATATTTTTTAGTGTAGCACATTCTTTCCCTTGTTATTTCTTTTAACTTTTAGGTTCAAGGGTACATGGGCATATTTGTTACATGGGCAAACTGCATGTCACACAGGTTTGGTGTATAGATAATTTTGTCACCCACTATACTAATATGCATAGCAGCTGATAGGTACATTTTCTGATCCTCTCCCTTATCCCACCCTCTACCCTCATGCAGGCCCCAGGGTCTGTTATTTACCTCCTAGTATCATGTGTTCTCATTGTTTAGTTCCCACTTACAAGAGATAATATGCAGTAATTGGTTTTCTGTTCCTGTGTTAATTTGCTTAGGATAATGGCCTCCAGCTCTATCCATGTTGTTGCAAAGGACATGGTTTCATTCTTTTTCTTAAGGCTTCATAATATTCACTGGTGTATATGCACCATATTTTCTTAACCCAGTCTACCACTGATGGACATTTAGGTTAATTTCATGTCTCTGCTACTGTGAATGATGCTGCAATGAACATTTGCATGCATGTATCTTAATGGTAGAACGATTTATATTCCTTTGGGTATATACCCAGTAATGGGATTGCTGGGTCAAATGGTAATTCTGTTTTAAGCTCTTTAAGGAAGTGCCACATTACTTTCCACAATAGCTGAAATAATTTACACCCCCACCAGTAGTATATAAGCACATCTCTTTGACTAGTGGAACATATTTTAAAAATTGAATGTCTGTGTTTAGAAAGTTCTAGTCAATGCATCCTCAAGCAGAGTTTGTATCAATTTGGTTTTTTGCTGTGTGTGGGTCATACTTTTTAATTTGTCTCCTTGCAATGATGTTTTGAGTATTATAATATGGCAACTCTTAAAATCTCATTCTCTCTCTTCCGTAGGATTTGTTGGTGTTGTTTTTGTTATCTGATGAGTGATTTTTCTTAACTAATTTTGTATGGTTTATATTCTTTGTCATGTGTGGTCACTGAAGTCTGTATTTCATTACCTTAGTAGTCAACTAATAGTTGAATAGAGATTTCCTTAAATTCCTGGAAAGAAAAAAACACCCAGATTTTCCTAAGGAACTCTGTGTAGGGACAGCCCTTCAACAATCAACCAGGCAGGTTTCAACTGTACCTTAGCATTCACTTCCTGTTTCCATATTGTCACAAGGCCAGCAGAAGGTGAAAGCTTAAGGCCTTCTTAAGTCTGTCCAGAGGACACACATAGCCCCCGGCATGTGAATGACCTTTTAGAATTCCATAAATACGTTAGAGCTTTTCAAAGCCCTTATGTACCCATTGCCAAGCTGTTCCTCTCAAACTTTTGGTTAACGCACTATTTGCCATTAATATATGTGTAATTAATCTACATAGATGTTTCCTGACTTATGATGAAGTTGTGTCCTAATAAACTTATCACAAGTCAAAAATACTGTAAGTTAAAAAAATACACCTAACCTATCTAACCTAAGAAGTGAAATATCTTGATAATGAAATTTATAATACATCAATGAAACAAATCAAAGAGAACATCAAAAAATGGAAGGATATTCCATGTTCCTGGATTGGAAGAATCAACAGTGTTAAAATCACCATACTATCTGAAGCAATCTACAGATTCAATGTAGTTCCCATCAAAATACCAATGACATTCTTCACAGAAATAGAAAAAAACAATGCTCAAATTTATATGGAATCACCAAAGGCCCAGAATAGCCAAAACTATCCTAAGTAAAAATAACAAAACTAGAGAAATCTCCTGACTTCAAATTATATCACAGAGCTATAGTAACCAAAACAGCATGTTACTGGCATAAAAACAGACACATAGACCAATGAAACAGAATAGAGAACTCAGAAACAAATCCACACACCAACAGTGAACTCATTTTTGACAAAGGTGCCAAAGAACATACACTGGGGAAAAGATAATCTCTTTAATAAATGGTGTGGGAGGGCAACCTGCTCGGGTCCCCTTCCACACTGTGGAAGCTTTGTTCTTTTGCTCTTTGCAATAAATCTTGCTGCTTCTAAAAAAAAAAAAAAAAAAAAATATATATATATATATATAGTGTGGGGAAAACTGGATATCCATATGCAGAAGTATGAAACTAGACCCCAATCCCTCATCATATATAAAAATCAAACCAAAATGGATTATTTAAATCTATAAACTCAAACCATAAAACTACTAGAAGAAAACATTGGAGAAAATATCCAGGATACTGGTCAGGCCAATGATTTCTTGAGCAATACCCCAAAAGCACAGGCAACCAAAGCAAACATGGACACATGGGATCATATCAAGTTAAAAAACTTCTTCACAATGAAGGAAACAGTCAACAAAGTGAAGAGACAATCCAAAAATTGGAGAAAATATTTGCAAACTACCTATCTGACAAGGGATTAATAACCTATCTGACAAGGGATTAATATAAGAAGCTCAAATAACACTATTGGTAAAAATCTAATAATCCAATTAGAAATGGGCAAATAATTTGAACAGACATTTTTCAAAAGAAGACATACAAATGGCAAACAGGCATATGAATAGGTGTTCAACATTTCAACATCACTGATCATCAGAGAAATGCAAACCAAAACTACAACGAGGCTGGGCATGGTGGCCCACACCTGTAATCCCAGCACTTTGGGAGGCCGAGGTGGGTGGATCACCTGAGGTCAGGAGTTGGAGACTAGCCCGGCCAACAGGGTAAAACCCCACCTCTATTAAAAATAGAAAAATTAGCCAGGCATGGTGGTGGGCGCCTGTAATGCCAGCTACTCGGGAGGCTGAGGCAGGACAATTCCTTGAACCTGGGAGTTGGAGGTTGCAGTGAGCTGAGATCATGCCATTGCACTACGGCCTGGGTGACTTGGTGAGACTCTGTCCCAAAACAAGCAAACAAACAAACAAACAAACAAACAACTACAGTGAGATGCCATCTCACTCCAGTTAAAATGGCTTTTATCTAAACTTTAGCAATATCAAATGCTGGTGAGGATGTGGAGAAAAAGGAACCCTCATACACTGTTTGTGGGGATGTAAATTAGTACAGCCCAGTATGGAAAACACTTTGGAGGTTCCTCAAAAAAGTAAAAATACATCTACCATTTGATCTAGTAATCGCAGTGCTGGGTATAAACTCCAATGAAAGGAAATCGATCTATGGAAGAGGTATCTACACTCCCATATCTGTTACAGCACTATTAACAGTAGCCAAGATTTGGAAGCATCCTAAATGTCCATCAACAGATGAATTGATAAAGAAAATGCAGTACTTGTACACAATGGAGTAATATTCAGTCATAAAAAAGAATGAGACCTTGTCATTTGCAACAACATGGATGTAACTGCAAGCCATTATGTTAAGTGAAATAGGCCAGGCACAGAAAAGACAAACATAGCATGTTCTCACTCATTTGTGAAATCTAAAAATCAAAACAATTGAACTCAAAGAGACAGAGAGTAGAAAGATGGTTACAAGAGGTTGGAAAGGGTATTGGGGGGTTGGAAAGAAGGTAGGGGTGGTTAATAGTACAAAAAAAATTAATTAGAAAGAATGAATAACACCCAATATTGAATAGCAAAACCAGGTGACCACAGTCTATAATAATTTAATTGTATATTTAAAAATAACTAGAAGTATAATTGTATTATTTGTAACATAAAGGATAAATGCCTGAGGCACTGGATACCCCATTTTACATGATGTGATTATTATGCATTGCACACCTGTATCAAAACATCTCATATCCCACAAATATATACATCTACCATGTATGCACAAAAATAAAAAATTTTAAAAATCCAATTAACTAATTACTTCCATCTTTGTCTAATCTGATGAATCATCAATAAACATCTTTTTTCTAACTTGTATTTTAAAAATTCTACAAGTTTTTATTTTTCCAAATCTTCTTCTTCATTTCTAATGGTCTCTTTATTCATTCTACTTTGTGCTTTATTTTATTTCACAATTCTAACCTTTGCAGCCCTTTGAGATCTAAATTCTTTTTTTCCCCTTGGTGATTCTCATGCATATTGACTTTCAGTTTTACATATTTAGTCATTAAGTATTTATCTACAGATGCTTTGCTTTTGTTTCTGGTGATAACAAGAAGAGTCCACTAGAAACGTATCAGCCTCTCTTAAGGATCTTGGCTTACTCTGATAGTTCCAGGCTAGATTCTCTGCTTTATTTCTGGTGGCCGGTTTAAAATCCCAAAGGCATGTTACTTTAGGCATATTCCCTGAGGGAATTCCTTCAGGGAATTTATAGTGGGGAGGGCTGGCCCTGAAGGAGTCCTAACACTTTTAAGACCCATGATGCCTCAATGAGTGTACTCTATGTAGAATGGGAACGTTCTGAACCACCAAGGTTTATAAATTTTACTTCCATAAGATACTTTAATCTGTTACTTCTTTCCAGTGATAATGCTTTTGTTTAAATCTTAATCTTTTCTCACTTGGATTACAACAGCCATATAATTGTCTGCCTCCCTCAAATCTTCCATCCTTCTAATATATTTTTCACTTTTCCATTGGTGTTATCCAAAGTTAAATTTCTCCAATGGCTAACCATAATTTACGAGATAATAGTTAAACTTATTATGATATAGAGATGTCTGTCTACTTTTACATTTTTCACTTTTCCATTGGTGTTATCCAAAGTTAAAGTTTCCAATGGCTACCCACAATTTACAATATAAAAGTTAAACATTACAATATAGAGATGTCTACTTCTCCAACCTTCTCTGCTGCCACTTTAATATATTTATTCTATATCCTTGAACAACCCTTGTATTTCCTTTAATGAGTCATGCTATTTCAGGGACTTTATATATGCCATTTCTTCTTCTTATAACCCCTGCCACACCCTCATCCCTATAGAGCTAAGAGACCTCTCCCAATCTCTCAAATGTTTTGGATATTTATTTATCACACTATCTTTGCTTTTTCCTCTTATTTTCTTTTAAAACTGTAAACTTTTTCTTTCTAAAACTGTAAAATTCAGCAAATGAAGTACAGAATCTATTTATCTCAGTGTCCAGTATGATTTGCATGGTACCTGCCATGAAGTATGAATTCACCAACAGTATACAGCTAAACGGATAAATGACTGAATGAACGCATGAATATGTTATATGGGAAGAAGGCTAAGAAAAATAGAATTTTAATGATAATGTCATTTTTGTTACAGCTATAAAACTGTACAGTACATTTAACATGGAAAAAACAAGGTAAATAAAACATCAGATAATTTAAGAATAGCTATTATAGAACATTTCCTACTTCGAGTATCTATACAACACAGAAAGTGAATGAAGTGATCTTCATTTTCTAGTGTAAGTTTTTCATAGGAAAAAGAAAAAGAAAATAGTTTATCCAGTTCTATTCTTTTCTGTTTAATAACAGATAAGAGTTGTCATGAATACCAGAAAAAAAAAAGTCAGTTAACAGAACAAAGTATCCTATTCCAAATGGAATAGATGTCAACAAGCAGGTTCTGATGTTCTTGGAAGTAACTGATTTTATGCAGTTTGTTATAAATGCATGTGTTTGACCTCAGACTGTGAGATCCTGCATTTTAAATATAAACAAGTTCTATCACTTGATGAAAAAACAGATACATCAATAGAAAAGGCAATAGGATATGTCAGACAAACTCGTTTTTCATCATATGTAGAAAACAAAAGGCAGAACTAGTTTGTATCTATGTTCTGCTGTTCAGTAGCATTATAATTTTGGACAAATAATTTTCCCTACGTCTTAATTTCAGTTTTTGTCATCAGAAAATGGGAGTGTACTACTTCAGGTCTCCTACAAACTAGGGGAAAGAGTGTATGCCCAAACTGTAAGATTAGATTTTAAGATCCTGATTTATTTAGTGAAGAAGACAGACTTTGATTGGAGATTTAATACTTCGGTGTAATTTCCTCTGGCTCTAAAATCTCAAAAGTAAGTCATGAAGTTTCTGGTGTCACTAAAAAGTACCTTAAAATGGTAGTTCCCTTTTCTGAAAGATACACATTGATACATTGGTCATGTTTATGCTCCTTAGGAGACAGAAAAAGAGATGGCAGATCTTGCTATTTAGTTATGAAGCTCCATACCAGATTGTGGTGAGAATTCATATCAACTCCACATATTCATAATCTAGATTTGTAGTCTGCCATATTATCCTAATTATGCTACTAATCAAACTCTTTTTTTGATGCATGACCCAATTTACTCATTTTCATAGGTTGTAAAACTACAAATATCCGAACACTGAGGCATAGTGATGGTATATGTAGCAGGCTATTTTGAGACTTTCTATTTGTGTAGAAGAAGATGGAAAAATAAGACACTAGAGACTTCCCCCTCTGTATAGCTATTAGAAAAAAAAGATAAGTCATTCTCTTAAAATAGAAATCTTTCCTCAAGGATAAAATCTATCAATTATTCATGCCTTTGGGTCAGTTGATTATATGAACAATTATATAAAAATACAATCAGACCTAACTAGGGATTAATTCACTATGGGAACTATCATTTTGATTGGGTGAGAAGTAGGGAGAATAAAGAGAAACCAAAATAATAATTTTGGAGCTTGAGACTGAAATATAAGGACTTGATATGGAAAGGAGAGAAGCACTGAAAAGAGAAGGCAGGGTGAGGAGAGTGAATTAATACTGGATGAAAACCATCCCTTCCCCGTGGGATTAACTGTTAAAGGAAAGCCCCTAGATAGAAGATCCATGTGTGTTCCTGGGTAGGATGTGAAAGGTCCTCTATTTTCCTCACAATTGTCCAGAGCCTTCAAAATCCAGCTAAAATGCCACTTAAATAAATAAATCCTGATAAAAGCAAATGACATATTATGTTCCAGAAACACTGAGAATTGATTACTTAATAGGCTAAGTGCTTTATAGTTATCATCTCATTTGATTCTTACTTCACTTGATATCTTATTAGTTAAGCACAACTAGCCCCACTATACATAAAGAAAAAAACCTGAAACATATTAAGTAACTTGCTCAAAGTCACAGAAACAGGTGACTATGTTGTTTGGGAAAAGCCATCAGTTTGGTGTGGCTGCTAACAGTTTCTAGAGTAAGTAAAGACAAGCTGTACAGAATTAGGCATTCATCTACTGAACAATAATTTACTGTGAACTTTCTTTGTGGTAGCAAATGACAGTAAAATATAAGCATGGTATAGGAGCACTTCATAGAACCTGAAGTAGGTTCCTAATTCAGTGTGAGAAGTAAAGAAGGCCAGAGAAGCGAAGGCCTTCTGGGTAGTGTTACAGAGCCTGAACTTCATAAGTAATGAAACGCTACTGTGGTTTTTTTTAAAGTCTGGTTTATTGAGACACAATTTACATATAATAAGATTAACCCTTTAAAATGTAGTTTAATTTTGACAAATGCATATTTCATCTAATCACGATCACATTCAAGAACACTTCCCTCACCCCAATATGTTTTGTTACTTTTTCCTGCCATCTGTAGCAAGTGAACTTGAACTGTTTTCTGTACCTATAATTTTGTCTTTTATAGAATGTCACATAAATGGAATCATGTGGTATGTCTTTGCTGTTTGACTTCTTTCACTTCACATAACTATTTTTTTAAGTTCCACACATGTTACTGTGCATATCAGTAGCTCACACTTTTTAAATTGTGGAGTTGTATTTCGCTATAATGATGTATCATAATGAGTTTAACCATTTACCTGTTGATGTACATTTGGGGTACTTTCAGTCCTTGGCTATTATGAATAAAACTGCTATGAATATTCATATACAGGTCTTAATGTGGACTTATTTTTCATACCTCTTGGGCAAATACCTAGGCTTGGAATTATTAGGACATATGGTAAAAATATGTTTAACCTTGTAAAATACTGACAAAACTGTTTTCCAAGTGGGTATACTATTTTGCACTTCTACCACCATGATACAAGTGTTCCCATGGCTCCACATCCTCACCAATGCTTGGTGTTGACAATCTATTTATTCCCATTATAGTAAGTATGTAATGTTATCTAATTGTGGTTTGAAATTGAATTTGCCAAATGAGTAATGAGGTGGAACATTTTTTTCATATAGTGACCGGCCATTTGTATATCTTCTTTGGTGCAGTGTCTGTTCAGATTTTTTGCCTACTTGTGTAGTTCATCTTTTTATTATTGAGTTGTAAGGTCTGGATTCTCTATTTCCTTCCATTGATCTGTCTGTCTTTGCATCAGTGCTATCCTGTCTTGATTACTGTAGCTTTAGAATAAGTCTCAAAGTCAAATGGTATAAATCTTCCTGCTTTGTTCCTTTTCAATTTGTTCTGGCTATCTTAGGCCCTATGTATTTTCACAGAAATTTTTAAATCAGCTGGTTAAATTTCTACCAAAAAAAAGAAAAGCCTGCTGGGATTTTAATTAGGCTTCTGTTGTGTTTCTCACTTTAGAAACAACTAACACCTTAATAATGCTGAGTCTTCAGATCCACGAACACAGTGTCTCCACATTTTTAAATCTATTTATATGTTAATTTTTGTGGGTACATAGTTGATGTATATATTTAGGGGGTACATGAGATATTTTGATCCAGGCATGCAGTGCATGATAATCACATCATGGAGAATGGGGTATCCATCCCCTCCAGCATTTATCCTTTATGTTACAAACAATCCAATTACACTCTTTTAGTTATTTTAAACTGTACAATTATTTTGGCTATTGTCACTCTGTTGTGCCATTGAATACTAGGTATTATTCCTTCTTTCTATTTTTTTGTACCCATTAACCATCCCCATTCCCCCTTTAATTATTTTTATTTTTTGGCAGAAATATGTCATAGGTTTTATTGTATGAGTCTTCTGTACATTTTCAAAATATATCCCTAAGTGCTTCCTATTTATGATACTATTATAATAATTCATTTTATTTCAATTTCCAATGTTTTATATATGTTAACATGCTTGTTATTATAACTGATTTTGAATATTCAACTTGTATCCTGTGACTTTGCTAAATTTACTTATTAGTTCTAGTACCTTTTGTTAGACATCTTAAGATCTTCTATTTGCCAAAATGAACTGGCTAAGAACTCCAGTCAAATGCTTGATACAAGTGATGAGAACATCCTTACCTTGTTTTTGACCCACAAGGAAAGCATTTTGTCTGCCACCATTAATTAAAATGTTAGCTACACTTTTTTTTGTAGATGCCACTTATACCGAGGGAGTTCAACTTAATTTGTAGTTTGCTGAGAGTTTTTTTTTTTAATATCAGGAATAGATGTTGACTTTTTCAAATGCGTTTCCTACATCTATGACAATTTTTCTCTTCTGCATTCTGTTGATATATTACATTGATATATATTCTTTTTAACAAATAATTTCAATTTTTGTTTTAGATTCAGGGGAAGCAGGTTTGTTACCTCGGTATATTGCATGACGTTGAGGTTTGGAATACAATTGATTCCATCACCCTAGTAGTGAGCATGGTACCCAAAAGACAGTTTTTAAGCCCTTGTCTCCTGCTCTCTCTCCCTCCTTAAGTGGTACCTAGTCTCTATTGTTGTCATCTTTATGTCCACATTTATCCAATGTTTAGCTCACACTTATAAGTAAGAACATGTGGTATTTTGTTTTCTGTTCCGATTTCAATGTGCATAGGATAATGGCATCTAGCTGCATCGATATTGCTGCAAAGAACATGATTTAATTTCTTTGTATGGCTGCACAGTATTCCATGGTGTGTACATACCATATTTTCTTTATCCAGTCCACCACTGATGGGCACCTAGGTTGATTCTATGAAATGGTACATCATTGTCGTTTTGATTTGCATTTTTCTGATGATCAGTGATGCTGAGCATTTTTTCATGTTTGTTGGCTGCTTGTATGTCTTCTTTTTGTATGTTTGATCATGTATCTTGCTCATTTTTAAATGGGGCTTTTTTTGTTGATTTGTTTAAGTTCTTTATGGAGTCTGGATATTAGGCCTTCGTTGGATGCACGGTTTGTAAATATTTTCTTCCATTCTGTAGGTTTTCTGTTTACTCTGTTGACAGTTACTTTTGCTGTACTGGAGCTCTTAATCTTGTCCCACCCGTCAAATTTTGGTTTTGTTGTAATTGCTTTTGAGGACTTACTGAATGGGAAGCATTCCACTTGAGAACTGGAACAAGACATGAATGCTCACTCTTACCACTCCTATCTAACACAGTACTGGAAGTTGTAGCCAGAGCATTCAGGCAAGAGAATGAAATAAAAGGCACTCAAATAGGAAATGAAGAAGCCTAACTATCATATCTTTACTGACAATATGATTCTATACCTAGAAAACCCTAAAGGCTCTGCCAAAAGGCTCCTAGAACTAATAAACAATGTCAGTAAAGTTTCAGGATACAAAATCAATACGTAAAAATCAGTAGTATTTCTATACACCAATAACATTCAAGTTTTGAGCCAAATAAAAACTGCAATCCCATTTATAATAGTTCTCCTTCCCCTCCAAAAAAAATCTAGGAGTACATCTAAGCTGGTGAAAAATCTCTACAAGGATAACTATAAACCACTGCTGAAAGCAATCGTAGATGACACAAACAAATGGAAACACATCCCATGTTCATAGATTGGAAGAATGAATATCATTAAAACAGCCATACTACAGATTTAACACTATTCCTACCAAACTACCAATGTCATTTTTTCAAAGAATTAGAAAAACGTATTCTAAAATTCATATGGAACCAAAAGAGAGCCTGAATAGCCAAAGCAACCCTAAGCAAGAAGAACAAAGCCGTAGGTATCATTACATAACTTCAAACTATAAGTCGACAGTAACCAAAACAGCATGGTGTTGTTGGTACAACAGACATACAAACCAATGGAAGGGGATAGAGAACCCAGAGATAAAGCTGCACACCTACAGGCATCTGATTGTCAGCAAAGTTGACAACAATAAGCAATGGAGAAAGGACTCCTTACTCAATAAATGGTGCTAGGATAGCTGCCTAGCCATACAGGGAAAGTCAAAACTGAACCCCTACCTTTCACCATATATAAAAATTAACTAAAGATAGATTAAAAATTTTAATTACATTTAATCTCAAAATGTAAGAATCCTAGGAGAAAACACAGGAAATACCATTCTAGACATGAGCCTTGGGAAAAAATTTATGATAAATAGCCTTGAATGTTATATATACTTTACATTTTGGAGGATCATTACCTTTTGTTTATGATGATATAACCCTTTTCATATATTACTGGATCTGATTTGCCAAACCTTGTTAAAAATTATTGCACTTATGCTAATGATGGATATGAGTCTGTAATTTCATGTCTTATTACGTCTTTTTCTAGTGTTGGTATCGGTATTGTGATGTCTCATAAAAGGAACTATAAAGCATTACCTCCTCTTCTATTTCTGGAATACTTTCAGCATATTGATATTATTTATTCTTTAAATAATAATGTTTCATCCCCATTTACCCTGATGTGATTATTACGCATTGTATCCTTGTATCGAAACATCTTATATATCCCATATACATACATCTACTATGTACCCACAAAAATTAAAAATTTTTAAAAATTAAAAAGAAATACTTAAAGTTGTTTAACATCAACCCACTTCTTTACTAAATTAAGTCCACTGCTTTTCTTATACTGTTCTATGAATATGGAAAACTTGACTTTAGTATAATTGATTGTTTTGAAGTCCTCTATGAATAATTCTTTAAAAAAAGAATAATATGTACAATTTGCATACTCTTTCTGATACAAAGATTAATGTTATAAAACCCTATCGGCATTAAGAATTAAGTAAATCACTGGTTAGCACTAAAACGTCAAGAAAACTTTGACTATTTAAATAACATAAACTTCAAAGACAGATTTTATTTTTTACAACTAAAATTAGGACCACATTTGTTTTATTAGATAATGAAACTCATAAAGTATTTTCTGTTGTTCCAAATTTTAATTTTCACCAAAAAAGCCAGCGATGATTTTTTGTTTGTTTGGATTCCACACATTGTGCCTACACTTGTGCCTAAAAGAAGCCTTCTGTAATCATTACAGCCCACTGAAACACCTCCTTCTAAAGTCACTGACATTTTTATATCATTTAGTTTGAAATTAGTCATATATTGACTATAATGTTTTAGAACTGTTTAATTTTTTTCTGGACATAAATCCTAACTTCTCAATTATCAGTTACTTGTAAATGAGGAATATGTGCAAAATGTATTTATGTCCCTGCTAAAACTAACTACAAAATGAGTGTTTTCTAAGTATTTATTCAGGTTTTGTTTTTTAAGATATATTGTAATTAATAAGAGTTAAGAACTCCAGGAATACATGTTCATGTATTTATATTACCTTTGTAATTAAAAAACAGTAACAATAACTTTTTCTTAATCCTTGTTTAGCAGGGACTGTGGATCTTTATAAGAGACATGTTATAGAAGAAATATTCTGGTTTTTCAAACATTGATCTGTACAACAGGACATGAGGAATATAAATCATTTATGTGTTCTTATTTTACCAACATATGAACTAATAAGTCTATGTAACTCAGTATTCTAATTCTCCTGGCATTGTGGGACTCTTGCATAAACTAAAATCTATGAACGGGTCATGGCTGTATTCCTGTCCTATCTGTCCTGCTCATCTTGTCTCCTCGCTTCTCACCTTTAGTGCATCCTTTGGTCATGTGCACAACATCTATGCCTTCAGGTTAGTGTAGCCCCGTTAGTTCACTTCTAACTGCATCCGTTATTTCACAATACACCAGCCACATATGCAAAGGCCAACCCTAGGCTCTTCTATTGCCAAGTTGATCTTACCTAACAGAATGGTGTGGAAATTAAATAAAAGCTTTCCAATAAAGATATAGATTATGTAAATCTTGACTGGCTTTTGTATGTAATAAGTAAACCAAGAACAAAAAAGTATGTGTCTCTAAGAAATAAGAAATGGAAAAATATGGCAGAGAAATGAATACACCAAAATAGGTAATTTTTCATTGATTCACTTTTTTAATGTTATGTTTCTTAATGTAATAAGGAGAAAAGTATATTTAAACTTGTTCTCAGAAGAGAAAAAATAATATGCATACATATGTAGATATATTTTAAACATGGTTAAAAATGTGATTTAGGCTGGGCATGGTGGCTCATGCGTGTAATCCCAGCACTTTGGGAGGCTGAGGCAGGTGGATCACTTAATTTCAGGAGCTCAAGACCAGCCTGGACAATATGGCAGAACCCCATCACTACAAAAAAAATAAGAAATGCAGCTGGGCATGGTGGCTCGCGCCTATAGTCCCAGCTACTTGGGAGGCTGAGTTGGAAGGACTGCTTGAACCTTGGAAATGGAAGTTGCAGTGAGCTGAGATCATGCCACTGCACTCCAACCTAGATGACAGAGCAAGACATTGTCTCAAAAAACAAAATATAATTCAAATATAATTTATGATCACTAAATTTTGACATATATTTCCCTATTACTTGAAATATAACCATTATTAAATGGGACTTTAGTTTTAGATAAATAACATTTTATTTTATCATCAATGTCTAAGGTTACACGTATAAATCAGAAATATTATTTAAGATGTATGCAGGTAATTTTGTAAAAGTATGTTTGTTAACTAATTAGATGTATAAAATGAATACAAGAGTGGCAAAAAACGAGCATGGGGGGTTGGCTGGCAGGATGGCCGAATAAGAACAGCTCCAGTTTGCAGCTCCTAGTGAGATAAACCCAGAAGGAGGGTGATTTCTGCATTTCCAACTGAGGTACCCAGCTCATCTCATTGGGATGACTAGACAGTAGGTGGTTAGACTGGTTAAACAGTGGGTGCAGTTCACAGCGGGCGAGCAGAAGCAGGATGGGGCACTGCCTCACGTGGGTAGCACAAGGGGTCAGGAAACTCCCTACCCTAGCCAAGGGAAGCCATGAGGGATTGTGCCATGAGGAACGGTGCACTCCGGCCCAGATACTACACTTTTCCCACAGTCTTCGCAATCCACGGATCAGGAGATTACCTTGGGTGCCTATGTCACCAGGGCCCTGGGTTTCAAGCACAAAACTGGGCAGCCATTTGGGCAGACACTGAGCTAGCTGCAGTTTTTTTTTTTTTTTCACATCCCAGTGGCACCTGGAATGCCAGCAAGACAGAACCGTTCATTCCCCTGCAAAGGGGGCTGAAGCCAGGAAGCCAGGTGGTCTAGCTCAGCAGATCCCACCCCAACAGAGCTCAGCAAGCTAAGATCCACTGGCTTCAAATTCTCGCTGCCAGCACAACAGTCTGAAGTCGACCTGGGACCCTCAAGGTTGGTAGAGGAAGGGGCGTCCACCATTACTGAGGCTTGAGTAGGCGGTTTTCCCCTCACACTGTAAACAAAGTCACCCGGAAGTTCTAACTGGGTGGAGCCCTCTGTGGTTCAGCAAAGCCACTGTAGCCAGACTGCCTCTCTAGATTTCTCATCTCTGGGCAGGGTACCTCTGAAAGAAAGGCAGCTGCCCCAGTCAGGGGCTTATAGATAAAACTCCCATCTTCCTGGGACAGAGCACCTGGAGGAAGGGGCGGCTGTGGGTGCAGCTTCAGCAGACTTAAATGTTCCTGACCACTGGCTCTGAAAAGAGCAGTGGATCTCCAAGCACAGTGCTCAAGCTCTGCTAAGGGACAGACTGCCTCCTCAAGTGGGTCCTTGACCACCATGCCTCCTGAACGAAGGAAACACTTCCCAGCAGGGTTCGACAGACACCTCATACAGGAGAGCTCCAGCTGGCATACGGCAGGTGCCGCTCTGGGAAAAAGCTTTCAGAGGAAGGAACGGGCAGTAATCTTTGCTGTTCTGCAGCCTCTGCTGGTGATACCCAGGCAAACAGGGACTGGAGTGGACCTCCAGCAAACTCCAGCAGACGTGCAGCAGAGAGGTCTGACTCTTAGAAGGAAAACTAACAAACAGAAAGGAATAGTATCAACATCAACAAAAAGGATGCCCACATCCGAAGGTCAACAACATCAAGACCAAAGGTAGATAAATACACGAAGATGAGGAAAAACCAGCTCAAAAAGGCTGAAAGTTCCAAAAACCAGAATGCCTCTTCTCCAAAGGATCACAACTCCTCACCAGCAGGGGAACAAAACTGGATGGAGAATGAGTTTGACAAATTGACAGAAGCAAGCTTCAGAAGGTGGACAATAACAAACACCTCCAAGCTAAAGGAGCATGTTCTAACCCAATGCAAGGAAGCTAAGAACCTTGAAAAAAGGCTGAAGGAATTGCTAACCAGAATAACCAGTTTAAGGAAGAACATAAATGACCTGACACAGCTGAAAAACACAACACGAGAACTTCATGAAGCATACATAAGTATCAACAGTCAAGTAGATCAAGCAGAAGAAAAGATATGAGAGACTGAAGATCAACTTAATGAAATAAAGTGTCAAGACAAGATTAGAGAAAAAGAATTAAAAACAGTGAACAAAGCCTCCAAGAAATGTGGGACTCTGTGAAAAGACCAAACCTATGTTTGACTCGTGTACCTGAAAGTGATGGGGAAAGCGGAACCAAGTTAGAAAACACTCTTCAGGATATTATCCAGGACAACTTCCGCAACCTAGCAAGACAGAGCAACATTCAAATTCAGGAAATACAGAGAACACCACAAAGATACTCCTTGAGAAGAGCAACCCCAAGACACATAAATGTCAGATTCACCAAGGTTGAAATGAAGGAAAAAATGTTAAGGGCAGTCAGGGAGAAAGGTGGGGTTACCCCAAAGGGAAGCCCATCAGACTAATAGCAGATCTCTCTGCAGAAATCCTACAAGCCAAAAGAGAGTGGAGGCAAATATTCAACATTATTCAAATAAAAAATTTCAACTCAGAATTTCATATTCAGCCAAACTAAGCTTCAAAAGCGAAGGAGAAATAAAATCCTTTACAGAAAAGCAAATGCCGAGAGATTTTGTCACCACCAGGTCTGCCTTTCTAGAGCTCCTGAAGGAAACACTAAATATGGAAAGGGAAAACTGCTATCAGCCACTGCAAAAATATACCAAATTGTAAAGAGCATTGACACTATGAAGAAACCACATCAACTAATTGGCAAATTAACCAGCTAGCCTCATAATGAAAGGATCAAATTCACACATAACAATATTAACCTTAAATGTAAATGGGCTAAATGCCCCAATTAAAAGACACAGATTGGCAAACTTGATAAAGAGTCAAGACCCATCGGTGTGCTATACTCAGGAGACCCATCATACGTGCAAAGCCACACACAGAGTCAAAATAAAGGGACAGGGTATTATTTACCAAGTAAATGGAAAGCAAAATAAAATGAGTTAGGAAGTAACTCAAAATAAAATGAGTTAGGAAGCAAAAAAAAGCAGGGGCTGCAATTCTAGTCTCTGATAAAATAGACTTTAAGCCAACACAGATCAAAAGAGACAAAGAAGGGCATTACATAATGGCAAAGGGATCAATGCAACAAGAACAGCTAACTACCATAAATATATATGTACCCAATACAGGAACACCCAGATTCATAAAGCAAGTTCTTAGAGACCTACAAAGAGACTTAGACTCCCATGCAATAATAATGGGAGAGTTTAACACCTCATCATCCTGATACCAAAACCTGGCAAACACACAACAAAATAAGAAAATTTCAGGCCAATATCCCTGATGAAGATCAATGCAAAAATCCTCAATAACATACTGGCAAACAGAATCCAGCACCACATCAAAAAGCGTGTCCACCATGATCAACTGGGTTTCATCCCTGGGATGCAAGGCTGGTTCAACACATGCAAATCAATAAACATAATCCATCACATAAACAGAACCAATGACAAAAACCATATGATTATCTCAATAGATGCAGAAAAGGCCTTTGATAAAATTCAACACCTCTTCAAGCAAAAAACTCTCAACAAACTATGTATTAATGGAATGCATCTCAAAATAATAAGAGTTATTTATGACAAACCCACAGCCAATATCATACTGAATGGGCAAAAACTGGAAGCATTCCGTTTGAAAACTGGCACAAGACAAGGATGTCCTCTCTCACCGCTCTTCAACACAGTATTGGAAGTTCTGGCCAGGGCAATCAGGCAGGAGAAAGAAACAAAGGGTATTCAAATAGGAAGAAAGTCAAATTGTCTCTATTTGCAGATGACATGATTGTATATTTATAAAACTTCATCATCTCAGACCCAAATCTCCTTAAGCTGATAAGCAACTTCAGCAAAGTCTCAGGATACAAAATCAATGTGCAAAAATCACAAGCATTCCTATACACCAGTAATAGACAAACAGAGAGTCAAATCATGAGTGAACTCCCATTCATAATTGCTACTAAGATAATAAAATACGTAGGAATACAACTTACAAGGGATGTGAAGGACCTCTTCAAGGAGAACTACAAACCACTGCTCAAGGAAATAAGAGAGGACACAAACAAATGGAAAGACACTCCATGCTCATGGATAGGAAGAATCAATATTGTGAAAATGGCCATACTGCCCAAAGTAATTTATAGATTCCGTGCTAGCCCCATCAAGCTACCATTAACTTTCTTCACACAATTAGAAAAAACTACTTTCAATTTAATATGGAACCAAAAAAGAGCCTGTATAGCCAAGACAATCCTAAGCAAAAAGAACAACGCTGGAGGCATCATGCTACCTGACTTCAAACTATACTACAAGCCTACGGTAACCAAAATAGCATGGTACTGCTACGAAACAGATATACAGACCAATGGAACAGAACAGAGGCCTCAGAAATAATGCCACACATCTACAACCATCTGATCTTTGACAAACCTGTCAAAAACAAGCAGCAGGGAAAGGATTCCCTATTTAATAAATGGTGCTGGGAAAACTAGCCAGAGGCAGAAAACTAAAACTGGACCCTTTCCTTACACCTTATACAAAATTAACTCAAGACGGATTGAAGACTTAAATGTAAAACCATAAAAACCCTAGAAGAAAACCTAGGCAATGCCTTTCAGGACATAGGCATAGGCAAAGACTTCATGACTGAAACACCAAAAGCAATGGCACCAAAAGCCAAAATAGACAAATGGGATCTAAGGAAACTAAAGAGCTTCTGCACAGCAAAATAAACTATCATCAGACTGAACAGGCAACCTACAGAATGGGAGAAAATTTCTGCAATATATCCATCTGACAAAGAGCTAATATGCAGAATCTACAAGGAACTTAAACAAATTTACAAGAAAAAAACCAAACAACCCTATCAAAACATGGGCAAAGGATATGAACAGACACTTCTCAAAATATGTCATTTATGTCGCCAACAAGTATATGAAAAAAAGCTCATCATCACTGGTCATTAGAGAAATGCAAATCAAAACTACAATGAGATCAGATCCCAGAGAGGATGTGGAGAAATAGGAATGCTTTTACACTGCTGGTGGGAGTGTAAATTAGTTCAACCACTGTGGAAGACAGTGTGGCAATTCCTCAAGGATCTAGAACCAGAAATACCATTTGACCCAGCAATCCCACTACTGGGTATATACCCAAAGGATTATAAATCATTCTACTATAAACATATATGCACACATATGTTTACTGCAGCACTGTTCACAATAGCAAAGACTTGGAACCAACCCAAATGCCCATCAATGATAGACTGTTTAAAGAAAAAGTGGCATATATATACCTTGGAATACTATGCAGCCATAAAGGATAAGTTCATGTCCTCTGCACAGACACAGATGAAGCTGGAAACTATTATTCTCAGCAAACTAACACAGGAACAGAAAACCAAACACTGCATGTTCTCACTCATAAGTGGGAGTTGAACAACGAGAACACATGGACACAGGGAGGGGAACATCACACACTGAGGCCTGTTGAGGTGTCGGGGACTACAGAAGGATAGCATTACGAGAAATACCTAATGTAGATGACAGGTTGATGGGTGCAGCAAACCACCATGGCAGGTGTATACCTATGTAACAAACCTGCATGTTCTACACATGTACCCTACTACTTAAAGTATAATATTAAAAAATAATAATAATAATTTTAAAAGAATGTTAAAGAAAACCTGGCATAGGTCAGATTTCATAAGAAAACACATGGAAAAGAAACTTCTGTTTTCCAGGAGCTTCCAGAGATTACTGGCTCCAAATTAAACCAGAACGTCTACTTTAAGGACATAGTTTCTTATTTTACAGCTTTGAAAGGCTTTTTGTTTTGTTTTGTTTTGTTTTTAAACACAGGCTTTGCCAAATCAAAGACATAAGAGAAATAAACTCAAGCAAACCAATGCTTGCTGGTTAAAATATTAACTAGCATTTGTTAAATTAAAGAATACATTCAAATTGGTGCCATATAATCACTAAAAAATTATACTTGGATGCAATATGCTTCTCCTCTTAAAAACCTAAGAAATGCATGGTGTATATTTTCCCCTATTCTAAAGAACAAAACAAAAAATCAGAATCTTGAGAGCTCTAGCTTAAATTCAGTGCTAAACATAAATATGATCTGTTCTTTCTGATGAATATTCAAAAATTAAATTCTATATTATTTTAAAAGAGTGACAAAGATTTAGGCAAATGATTATTTAAAAAGATCACTCAAATTCTGTATTTTAAATAAGTACTTCCTATTTGCCTTATTCTTCAATGCATATTTTAATAATTCAAATTCCAATCATTATTGCCAAGATATTACAGGCAATTTTACATCCCATTAACCTTGCTTTGTTTTAATTATAAAGATCCTTTGTTAGATTCCTTTAAATGATCCAGTTTATAATTTCAGCCTGTCCTAGGGAGTACTTTAATTCAGATGCACATTCATCAACTGTTTTTGTCTGTTAATTGCAGACAACTGCACAATTGCTTTCTCCAGCTATGATTGATGAATTGTATTCACGAGTGTAGCTGTTAAGTAGGATAAACATTTATAATAATTTCTACTTAAAGATTTTTATCTTCATTCCCATAAGGGCAAATTAAAGGTTGATATTCTAACAACCCAAATAAAGTGAGTTTTTAAATGTTTCATATTAAACCATATGAAAAAAGTTGCAAAAATGTTGTACGTCCAGGAAAATGGGATAAAAGCATGTATAAAATATCTAATTTGTGCTTTGCACATAATGGGCATCAACATACAGTAGGAAGATAAACAGAGTAATGGGCTTTTTACTGGAACTGCATCCCAGCTACCTAAATATGACTTTTTGAGCCAGAAGTCCGAGTTCCTATTTGTGAAAGAGAAAAGTCTAAATTGAAAGAAATGATCCAAACTAAAGGTGGCAGTAAGTAAAATTCTAAATACATATTATACGCAATAATAAAAGTAAAAACTTTCATTTTAAAATATCATATATATTATGTTGAACTTTCTGAGAAACTGAGCAAGAAAGGTACTACAGTATTCTACAGATGAGAAACAATGTCAGAGGAAGATTATCACTTGCCTGCAGTCTAACATCTTATCAATGGGAGAACTGATATTTGAACTCAGTAGAATTAACATATGGATACTATGTATTATACTATGCATTGTAGAATAACCATAAAAGGATCCATCACAAATAAACACTATAGATAGGTATATATAAATCAGGGAAAAATTGAGGTACTGGGAGAACAGAGAAAGGTACACAATCCAGATTAGGGGTAGGAAGGGGTTGGTCCTCGGTGAAAAGATTATTTTCGCTGAAGTAAGAGAAGTCAGTGTATCAAAGCAAATGCCTATCTTCTCTGAACTGTGAACGGCTGAAGAAAACATTACACTATCAAAGACAGCAACTTCAATTGGCTCCCCCAAATTGCCTGGCAAGCCTCTGAGGTTTCTTTAGTTTTTCCTCTTCTCTATTCTTTTACAATTGCTATTTTCAGTATTCTTTACTTTTCTAAAGATAATATGTACCCTCTCCCAATTTCCTTTATTCTCAGCAAATGACTCTAACTGCCACTTCATAGAGAGAAGGCATCATATGAGATCTCCTCTGAATTCTTCCACCAATTTAATTGTCTTCATCCTTTCTCAGTGCTCTTCCACTAAAGGCCAATCCTTCTATCTCAGTGCACCCCTCTCAGAGAGTTTATGCTGTCAATATCGCCTTCTTTCCCTCCCACCATATTGCCTTTTTCCATCAACACTGAAAAATAGTCAGGTTCTTCTTTCTAAAAAGTAACCCCTCCCTCCAAATTTAAACCTTATCTACCTACATCAACCACTCTATCTTTCCCCTTCTTGGCCAAACTTCTTTAGAGAAGTCCTTGCTGCCTGTATTTCATTTTGGGCTAGCTCTTCAACTCAAAGCAACCTGGCTTCTGTCCCTCTACTCTCAGCAAATCATCACTTTTTCAAAAAATACCTCTCTCAGTTACCTGCTCCCATAGCACCCTCTAATTGCCCTTTACATATTTATTAAACTTGCAATGACTTAATCTAAGACTGTCGTCCCCACTAGACTGTAAGCTCTAATAGGGTAGGACTTGGATCTACACCCAGCTTCTTTAGCACATAGGTGCTCACCAGTATTAAGTCTGGATGAGATCACCATGACCTCCTTGTGGCTGAACCCAGTGGTCCCTTTAATACTAACTTAAAAATCCTCTTTTTGATCATACATTCTTCCTTAAACACTCTACTCACCATTCTTTTCTTTATGCTTTCAATAAATATTAATTTAATGTGGCAAATAAATATTTCATTAGCATGCTAACTACATGCTAGGCACTATTCCAGAATATAGAGATATGGCAGCAAATAAGATGAAGAATAAGACACAAGATCTTAAGGAAACACATTTTAGCAGAAGAAATAGATGTAAACAAGCAAACACAGCAGATCATTTGAGATGATGTCATTAGGTGTTAAAACAGGATTATGTCATGGGAGTGTAATAACTATATAAGATAGTCAGGGGAGCCTCTGTGACAGGGTAGCATTTAAGCTGATTCCTCAAAGATGAGAAACAACCAATCGTGTCAAGATGTGGGAGAAGAGGATTCCCAGCAGAAACGGGAGTAAAAGCGGGGCCCCTGGTTCTCCACCCACTCTATTCACTCTCCCTGGGCATCACATCTGTATCCTTTCTACAGTTTACCACGAGTAACCTGTGGAGACTCATAAGCCTAAATCTCCATGCCAGCTCTCTCTTTGGAGAGCTCAATACTCAAATGCCCATGCCTATTCAACATCTCCACCTGGATATTTCACTGGTAACACAAGTTCAGTGTAACCCAAAAGTGAAAAATTCTCAACTCAAACCTCACTTTCTGTACTCTCCTAGCTAAGTGAACTATACTTACACTGTAAACTCTCAGTTACTAAAGCTGACATCAAAATATCCTTGATTCCTTCTTTCCCCTCTTCCATCCACTATGTTAGCAATCATAGTGACTTAACTTCCAAATGATACTTCGAATTTGTTCACTTCTTCCATCCTCACAGCTACTATTGGTCCATGGCATCATCTTCAACAAGATTACTGAACCTTAGATTGGTATTGCTTCAAGTCTTGAGCCCGTGAAACCCTCCACATTGCAGGCTACGCCTAAACATTTTCAGTTATTCTCCAGTATCCTTTGCATGGCTTCATGGCATGACCTTTGCCAATGACATGTGCCTTCATGTGGCTGGCATACAACATGCATTTAAATAGCTGCTGGCTGACTGAAAATAGCTCTCCAGCTACATTTCTCACTATTCTCTTGCTCCTAGTCCTCTGTACTATACAATTTCCTCTGCCAATAATTGTATTTCTACTTTTTTTCTACTTGGCTATCTCCTGATGATCTCTCAAATGGCGTTCCCTTTGGGTAAGTACTCTTTTGAAAACCTTGACAATCCCACCACTCAGTGGAACGCATCCTCCAGACTAGGTAAAGTATTCTGTGGTACGATTGCATCATTACCTACGCCACTTTTATCACAGTATCCTTGTATTATTGTATGTGTTCATCTCATGTTTGCCTTTCCCCAAGAAACTGGAACCATTTATTTCTTATTCCCAACTCTATTCCTAACTCTTATAATAGTATTTGACATGTAATGGGGGCCGAACAGACATTTGCTGCACTCATGCATACGTGATTTGTTCTTACATATTTACAACTATTCATGTTTGAATCCTTATTCCAAAATCATTTTTATTGGAAGAACGAGTCCTATGAAGAATAGAAACAGAAATTTACGAGAGCACAGAGAACATAATGGACAGAATTTCAGAGATTATTACATGTTTAATTTTTTTTCGTAGGGGAAGGGGAATGAAGTCTCACTCTCCTCGCCCAGGCTGGAGTGCAATGGTGTGATCTCGGCTCACTGCAACCTCCACCTCCCGGGCTCAAGTGATTCTCCCGCCTCAGCCTCCTGAGTAGCTGGGATTACAGGCACCTGCCACCACGCCTGGCTAATTTTTGTATAAGTAGAGATGGGGTTTCATCATGTTGGCCAGACTGGTCTTGAACTCCTGACCTCAGGTGATCCACCCAACTTGGCCTCCCAAAGTGTTGGGAATACAGGCGTGCGCTACCGTGCCCAGTCTAGATTGAAATTTTTTTTAAAAAATTGTGACTACTTTCTTTATTTCCAGCCTTTCCTAATATAAACCCCAAATTCTACCACTGACTGATAAAAGCATTATGAGAAGCTTAAAATCTCTGATATTAGCAAATTTTCCACCCTCTTCCTTTTCTAAGCCTATTATTACAATCTTTATTTAAGTGCTTAGAGGTTCAATTCTGATAACTCTTAGGAGAGTTACTGATAATAAAAATAATTTTGTATATATATATATATTTACTTTGCAGTTGAAATAAAATAATTGTGGATATGTTATTGAGAGTTATTTCTAAAACTGAAATGACAATGAATAGTTTTTTTTCTGTTTATTCATCACCCGAAAACAGATAATAATTATTAGCAACTCTTATCACAATGAAACTGTAAGACATAGCAAGTGCTGTTATGTAAAATACTATTTGTATTATAAAAGAAAACTGACATTTTCCTGCATCTTTGATGTTGCAGTGAATGCAAAGCTTATTTTAAATTTTAGATCAGTACTACTGGCTAACATGATTAGGTCACAAAATATCAAAATGAGAAATATAAAATAAGATAAATTGTTATAAAAACAGAAGATATTTCTCAAAATATAACACAGTGATGGAAAAAATGAATTAATACTAAGTGATATTTAATTTTTAAAACTTGGGTATCTATAACATATAGAAACTAATTTTCAAGGACTATTCTTTCACAACTCCCCTTCTTGAAAAAGATAAATTTTATATACAGTAAGCATTATTTCCTCATTAATCTAATTAAAGCTGGTTTCAAATATGAAATAAATAGGTTGTACCAAATAATCATCATATTCCAAAGAATGCAGCATATCATACAAGAAATTCAAGTTGTAAAGTTGCAGGTCTTGAGTTGATAGAAGCTATATATGTCACATGGTGACAGCTAAATCTATTTTAATGTGTCCACTGCCAATAAAGCACCGCAAAAATAATAATTAACAACTATTTATCACAAAATGGTAAACATAATAATGGGTTCAAATGTAATTTTACTTATTGTTTCAATAATAGAATATATACATTTCTACCCGAGAGAGATATATTTGCTATATTTAATATCCCTCACATTTTCAGTTGGATATTGAATGACTGACATGTTCAGATAAAACTGTTTCACATGGACTAAGGAGAGGCTGAAGGAGTAAACACTGAGCACTGCTCTGAAAACAGATGGAGTGGCAGATGGGATTGCAGATTGGGTTCACTTGATCTGTGTAAAACAACTTTCCTACTCACTAAAATGTACTTCAAATCTCATCAAACCTTATAAAGTTTGTCCCTTTATTTCATGCATGGCTTTTTCTTCAAAAATAAATGTTTAGCATTTTAAACTTTATTCAAGTTTAATCAAGTACCTGTGTGATAAATTATTTAACTAAAATATATTTTCTTCCACATTTTTGGAACAGATGGTAGGAAAGAGCAATTGCCCAGTGGAATAAAATGTACACTGACTAGTTGTTCAAAATTGTAAAATTCATTACCTTCCTTCATTGATGAGCTCAATAAATGCAAGTCCTGCATTCTTCTGAATAGAGTTTTGCCATTCCTAAAAGGAGAAACCAAAACAAATGTGAGAAAAGTGAACATTTAAATGAAAGTAACATCTAGTTTAAGGATCATGTTGATGTTGTTAATAACTTCCACATTATATTATTTCCAAATGTCTTTACGAGATTCTAACAAATGTTATTCTGTAAAAAATCAAATTTTAGTTTTATCACTTTGTTTAGAAGGTGCTTTTGGTTCACCAGAAAATGTCAGGCTGGATGCAAACTGAGATGGAAAGTGAGACGCAGGTATAGAGGGCTCTGAGCACAAAGCTTCTTTCCGAAAGAGAGCAAATGACCAAAAGAGGCCTAATGTGTCTATACAAGGACTAGAAATACTTGAGATAGAAAAGTTTATCTCCTCATATAGAAATTTTACCTTAAGATAATAAAATGAATACTAGAAACTATTAGAAACATAAACATATTTAAATTGACTTGGAAGTGAAATGTTCTAGTTATATGTGCATTCCAAATTACTTAATGCTAATTATTTAATGCTAATTAGAAAAAAGTTACAAATTAACTTTTTTGAAAATTGTAAAAAAATAGAGTAAACCTATGGCTAAATATGTAATAGATAACTATGTAATCTCTCTTTGCTAATTTAGATTAGAGTATACTTGTAAATTTGGCAGTTCTCAAGGTCAGGATCATCATTTTGAACATAAGTGATTATAATGAAGTGTTTTAGATTAGAAAAGCATCTGCTTATTTTATGCTCTTACTAAAGCATATTTAGAATATAATTTACACATGTTTTGGTATATGCCAGTGATTTCTATTTTTGGGGTTTTAAATATATACATATTTTGGGGTTTTAAATACATATATAAATATATATATTTTGGGTTAAATATATATAGGGGTTTTAAATATATATATATGTGTGTGTGCATATATATCTGGTAAAAAGCAGTGTTTTGGATTGAAAATTATATCCCTTCCAATGGTTCTGTAAGTAAATACTCCCCAAAGTTCCCTAATGCATTTTAACAGAAAAATCTTTATTGACCAGTCATGGCCCTCCTCTATATGTTCCCCTCCCCATGATTTTCCTAATAAGGTGTTGGTTGTACAGAGGTGACTGGCTGCCCCGGTCATGGGTTCAGTTTTACAAAAAACACAGTTTCTATATCAACCCTTCACTCCACTCCTGATCCCTTTATCTTTAAAGAAATTACACTCATTCTGAAAATAAATATGGTCCCCAAAAGTAAGTATTTGTGTGTGTGTAAATCTTCTCTGCTCTAAGTAAATGTGTGCTGCATTATAGAAGAAAAAATCCTCAATCTCCCAAGGAGAGAAAATCAACAACTAGTGAAAAGAGATGTGGCAACTTGAGGATAGTACAAAGCCACTGGGTTCTAGCTATCATAATCTTTAACTAAAATTTATCCAAATGACAAGATTGCTATTCCATTGTACAGAACTTACTGAAACTTTCAAACCAATTCTGTATAAAAAAATTACAGGAAATTTCTTTTCCCAAATTTTTACAAAATTTAAAGCCTCTTTAATATTTTCATTCTATATTCTGTATTTATCAGAAATGAGGATCCTACAAAATATGTACATTTCTCAGAAATACTTCATATTCATTGGGATATTAACTTAAAGACAAAACTGATTTTTACATAAGTAGACCCATGCCACTATGAAGACTAGATTCTTACAACTTCTTACACATGATTTTCTGTGATAGTGTTTGTACACTAAGACTTTTTAGTCACCATAAACTTATAATATGAATAAGATTTTTCAGTAAGATATTTCACGGAGTACATATTTAGGTATTACATCTGCATCCCACATTATGCCTTGTCAAAAAAATCACAGAGTAAATTATCTTTGAATCAATCTAAATTATATGGAATCTGCATACAGCCCATGAGATGTACTAATTTACCTTTGGTGGAAGAACAGTAGAAGGAAGTCTGAGCTACACTAAGGACATTAGAGTTTAAAGTTTGAGAAAGTCAATGAAAGACTTCATTCAATAAACCCGCGTTTTAGAAAAGTAATTTGTCAGTTTTGAGCAAGAAGAAATTGTAGGAGATTGTTCTTACATGCCTTTCCACAAGAGAAATATTAGGCGTCTAAATGAGTATTTCAAATAGGGAATAAAAAATAAGAGATGTTACAAAGAAAAGATGCCAACACTAGATGATAATCTGAATTTAAGAGCTGATGTAAAGAATTTGAGATAAAATAATTATTAAGTTTTCAATGTAGATGACTAGGATAATGGTAATATTATTATGAAAATACTGAAGAATACATTTGGGGAAAATCACAAACACTGTTGTCTGAATTTGTTGGATTTACAGTGGCAACGGTATATCAAAAAAGAATGTGAACGGGGGCACCCAAGATGGCCAAATAGGAACAGCTCCAGCCTCCAGCTCGAAGCGTGAGCGACACAGAAGACGGGTGATTAATGTATTTTCAACCGAGGTACCGGGTTCATCTCACTGGGACATGTCGGACAGTCAGTGCTGGTCAGTGGGTGCAGCCCAACTAGTGAGAGCCAAAGCAGGGGGAGGTACTGCCTCACCTGGGAAGTGCAAGGGGGAAGGGAATTCCTTCTCCTAATCAAGGGAAACTGAGACATGCAACACCTGGAAAATCGGGTAACTACCACCCTAATACTGTGCTTTACCAAGGGTCTTAGCTAACAGCACACCAGGAGATTATATCCCACACCTGGCCCAGAGGGTCCCACACCCACGGAGCCTCCCTCATTGCTAGCACAGCAGTCTGAGATCTAACTGCAAGGCGGCAGCGAGGCTGGGGGAGGGGTGCCCGCCATTGCTGAGGCTTAAGTAGGTAAACAAAGACTCTGGGAAGCTCGAACTGGGTGGAGCCCACCGCAGCTCAAGGAGGCCTGCCTGTCTCTGTAGACACCACCTCTGGGGACAGGGCATAGCTAAACAAAAAGCAGCAGAAACCTCTGCAGATGTAAATGTTACTGTCTGACAGCTGTGAAGGGAGTAGTGATTCTCCCAGCACGGAGGGTGAGATCTGAGAACGGACAGACTGCCTGCTCGAGTGGGTCCCAGATCCCTGAGTAGTCTAACTGGGAGACGTCCTCCACTAGGTGCAGACTGATACCTCACACCTCGCATGGCTGGGTAAACCTCTGAGACAAAGTTTCCCGAGCAAGAATCAGACAGCAACACTTGCTGTTCAGCAATATTCTATCTTCTGCACCCTGCGCTGCTGATACCCAGGCAAATAGCATCTGGAGTGAACTTCAAGCAAACTCCAACAGACCTGCAGTTGAGGGTACTGACTGTTAGAAGGAAAACTAACAAACAGAAAGGACACCCACACCAAAACTCCATCAGTACATCACCATCATCAAACACCAAAGGCAGATAAAACCACAAAGATGGGAAAAAAGCAGGGCAGAAAAGCTGGAAATTCAAAAAATCAGAGCCCATCTCCCCTCTCCAAAGGAACGCAGCTCATCGCCAGCAACGGAACAAAGCTTGTTGGAGAATGACTTTGATGAGTTCAGAGAAGAAGGCTTCAGTTGATCAAACTTCTCAGAGCAAAAGGACAGAACTACGTACCCAGCAAAAAGAAATTAAAAACCTTGAAAAAAAATGGAAGAATGGATAACTAGATAACCAATGCAGAGAAGTCCATAAACAAACTGATAGAGATGAAAACCATGACACGAGAACTATGTGACAAATGCACAAGCTTCAGTAACCGACTCGATCAACTGGAAGAAAGATTATCAGTGACTGAAGATCAAATGAATGAAACGACGTGAGAAGAGAAATTTAGAGAAAAAAGAGTAAAAAGAAATGAACAAAGCCTCCAAGAAATATAGGATCATGTGAAAAGACCAAATCTACGTCTGATTGGTGTGCCTGAAAGTGACAGGGAGAATGGAACCAAGTTGGAAAACACTCTGCATAATATTATCCAGGAGAACTTCCCCAACATAGCAAAGCAGGCCAACATTCAAATTCAGGAAATATGGAGAACACCACAAAGATGCTCCTTGAGAAGAGCAACTCCAAGACACATAATTGTCAGATTCACCAAAGTTGAAATGAAGGAAAAAATGTTAAGGGCAGCCAGAGAGAAAGGTTGGGTTGCCCACAAAGGGAAGCCAATCAGACTAATAGCAGATCTCTCGGCAGAAGCTCTGCAAGCCAGAAGAGAGTGGGGGCCAATATTCAACATTCTTAAAGAAAAGAATTTTCAACCCAGAATTTCATATCCAGCCAAACTAAGTTTCTTAAGTGAAGGAGAAATAAAATCCTTTACAAACCAGAAAGTGCTTAGAGATTTTGTCACCACCAGGCCTGCACTACAAGAAATCCTGAAGGAAGCACTAAACATGGAAAGGAACACCCGGTACCAGCCACTGCAAAAACACGCCAAAATGTAAAGACCATCAATGCTGGGAAGAAACTGCAACAACTAATGAGCAAAATAACCAGCTAGTATCATAATGACAAGATCAGGTTCTCACATAACAGTGTAAACCTTAAATGTAAATGGGCTAAATGCTCCAATTACAAGATGCAGACTGGCAAATTAGATAAAGAGTCAAGATCCATCAGTTTGCTATGTTCAGTAGAACCATCCCACATACAGAGACACACATAGGCTCAAAATAAAGGGATGGAGGAAGATCTACCAAGCATATGAAAACAAAGAAAGGCAGGGGTTGCAATCCTAGTCTCTAATAAAACAGACTTTAAACCAACAAAGATCAAAAGAGACAAAGAAGGCCAATACATAATGGTAAAGGGATCAATTAAACAAGAAGAGCTAACTATCCTAAATATATATGCACCCAATACAGGAGCACACAGATTCATAAAGTAAGTACTTAGAGACTTACAAAGAGACTCAGACTCCCATACAATAATAATGGGAGACTATAACACCCACTGTCAACATCAGAAAAATCAATGAGACAAAAAGTTAACAAGTATATCCAGGAATTGAACTCAACTCTGCACCAAGTGACCTAATAGACATCTACAGAACTCTCCACCCCAAATCAACAGAATACACACTCTTCTCAGCGCCACATCGCACTTATTCCAAAACATATTTGGAAGTAAAGCACGCCTCAGCAAATGTAAAAGAACAGAAATCATAACAAACTGCCTCTCAGAACACAGTGCAATTAAACTAGAACTCAGTACTAAGAAACTCAATCAAAACCACTCAACTACATGGAAACTGAACAACCTGCTCCTGAGTGACTACTGAGTACATAATAAAATGAAGGCAGAAATAAATATGTTCTTTGAAACCAATGAGAATAAAGATACAACACAACATAATCTCTGGGACACATTTAAAGCAATGTGTAGAGGGAAATTTATAGCACTAAATGCCCACAAGAGAAAGCTGGAAAGATCTAAAATTGACACCCTAACATCACAATTAAAACAACTAGAGAAGCAAGAGCAAACACATTCAAAAGCTGGCAGAAGGCAAGAAATAACTAAGATCAGAGCAGAACTGAAGGAGATAGGGACACAAAAAACCCTTCAAAAAAATCAATGAATCCAGGAGTTGGTTTTTTGAAAAGATCAACAAAATTGATAGACCGCTAGCAAGACTAATAAAGAAGAAAAGAGAAGAACCAAATAGACGCAATAAAAAATGATAAAGTGGTATCACCACCGACCCCACAGAAATACAAACTACCATCAGAGAATACTATAAACACCTCTACACAAATAAACTAGAAAACCTAGCAGAAATGCATAAATTCCTGGACACATACATTCTCCCAAGACTAAACCAGGAAGAAGTTGAATCCCTGAATAGACCAATAGCAGGCTCTGAAACTGATGCAACAATTAATAGCCTACCAACCAAAAAAAGTACAGGACCAGATGGATTCACAGCCGAATTCTACCAGAGGTACAAGGAGGAGCTCGTACCTTTCCTTCTGAAACTATTCCAATCAATAGAAAAAGAGGGAATCCTCCCTAACTCATTTCATGAGGCCAACATCATCCTGATACCAAAGCCTGGCAGAGACACAACAAAAAAAGAGAATTTTAGACCAATCTCCCTGATGAACATCAATGCAAAAATCCTCAATAAAATACTGGCAAACCAAAGCCAGCAGCACATCAAAAAGCTTATCCACCATGATCAAGTGGGCTTCATCTCTGGGATGCAAGGCTGGTTCAACATATGCAAATCAATAAATGTAATTCAGCATATAAATGGAACCAAAGACAAAAACCACATGATTACCTTAATAGATGCAGAAAAGGCCTTTGACAAAATTCAATAGCCCTTCATGCTAAAAAATCTCAATAAATTCGGTATTGATGGAATGTATCTCAAAATAATAAGAGCTAATTATGACAAACCCACAGCCAATATCATACTGAATGGGAAAAAACTGGAAGCATTCCCTTTGAAAACTGGCACAAGACAGGGATGCCCTCTCTCACCACTCCTATTCAACATAGTGTTGGAAGTTCTGGCTAGGGCAATCAGGCAAAAGAAAGAAATAAAGGGTATTCAATTAGGAAAAGAAGAAGTCAAATTGTCCCTGTTTGCAGATGACATGATTGTATATTTAGAAAATCCCATTGTCTCAGCCCAAAATCTCCTTAAGCTGATAAGCAACTTCAGCAAAGTCTCAGGATACAAAATCAATGTGCAAAAATCACAAGTATTCTTATACACCAATAACAGACAGAGAGTCAAATCATGAATGAACTCCCATTCACAAGCTTCAAGAGAATAAAACACCTAGGAATCCAACTTACAAGGGATGTCAAGGACCTCTTCAAGGAGATCTACAAACCACTGCTCAGTGAAATAAAAGAGGACACAAACAAATGGAAGAACATACCATGCTCATGGATAGGAAGAATCAATATTGTGAAAATGGCCACACTGCCCAAGGTAATTTATAGATTCAATGCCATCCCCATTAAGCTACCAATGACTTTTTTCACAGAATTGGAAAAAACTACTTTAAAGTTCATATAGAAGCAAAAAAGAGCCCGCATTGCCAAGACAATCCTAAGCCAAAAGAACAAAGCTGGAGGCATCACGCTACCTGACTTCAAACTACATTACAAGGCTACAGTAACTAAAACAGCATAGTTCTGGTACCAAAACAGAGATATAGACCAATGGAACAGAACAGAGCCCTCAGAAGTCATACCACACATCTACAGTCATCTGATCTTTGACAAACCTGACAAAAACAAGAAATGGGGAAAGGATTCCCTATTTAATAAATGGTGCCGGGAAAATTGGCTAGCCATAAGTAGAAAGCTGAAACTGGATCCTTTCCTTAAGCTTTATACGAAAATTAATTCAAGATGGATTAGAGACTTAAATGTTAGACTTAAAACCATAAAAACCCTAGAAGAAAACCTAGGTAATATCATTGAGGACATAGGCATGGGCAAGGACTTCATGTCTAAAACACCAAAAGCAACGGCAGCAAAAGCCAAAATTGACAAATGGGATCTAATTAAATTAAATAACTTCTGCACAGCAAAAGAAACTACCATCAGAGTGAACAGGCAGCCTACAGAATGGGAGAAAATTTTTGTAATCTACTCATCTGACAAAAGGCTAATATAAAGAACCTACACAGAACTCAGACAAATTTACAAGAAAAAAACAAACAACCCCATCAAAAAGTGGGCAAAGGATACGAACAGATACTTCTCAAAAGAAGACATTTATACAGCCATCAGACACATGAAAAAATGCTCATCATCACTCGCCATCAGAGAAATGCAAATCAAAACCACAAAGAGATACCATCTCACACCAGTTAGAATGACAATTAAAAAGTCAGGAAACAACAGGTGCTGGAGAGGATGTGGAGAAATAGGAACACTTTTACACTGTTGGTGGGACTGTAAACTAGTTCAACCATTGTGGAAAACAGTGTGGCAATTCCTCAAGGATCTAGACCGAGAAATCCCATTTGACCCAGCCATCCTATTCCTGGGTATATACCCAAAGGATTATAAATCATGCTGCTATAAAGACACACACACATGTATGTTTATTGCGGCACTATTCACAATAGCAAAGACTTGGAACCAATGCAAATGTCCATCAGTGACAGACTGGATTAAGTAAAGGTGGCACATATACACCATGGAATACTATGCAGGCATAAGAAAGGATGAGTTCATGTCCTTTGTAGGGACACGGATGCCGCTGGAAACCATCATTCTCAGCAAACTATCGCAAGAACAGAAAACCAAATACCGCATGCTCTCACTCATAGGTGGGAATTGAACAATGAGATCACTTGGACACAGGAAGGGGATCATCCCACATCGAGGCCTGTTGTGGGGAGGGGGGAGGGGGAGGGAAAGCATTAGGAGATACACCTAATGTAAATGACGAGTTAATGGGTGCAGCACACCAACATGGCACATGTATACATATGTAACAAACCTGCATGTTGTGCACATGTACCCTAGAACTTAAAGTATATATATAAAAAAAAGAATGTGAAATTTGGAATTATTTACATGGAAATATTGAGTAAGACATAACATTAGGCAAAAGTCTCCTAAGAAGTATAAACAAAAAGAGGATCAAATATCTCGGTTGAGAAAGTATTCCTAGGCTGGAAAGGATTCACATTTTTAGGACTGCAAAAAGAGGCAATTGAAAGGGACAGAAAAAGATCTATTAAAATTTAAGAACAGAAGCAGAATATTATAGCATTATTTGAAAGAAAACACTCCACATATATACACTGCCTCAGGAAAACAGAAAGATACAGGACGCTTTAATCACAAATACTACTTTCAAAGTCACTACCTATGATCCTGTTGGCAACCTTGTATTAAAGACACATGCCAATATCAGAAAGGGATAATGGAGGTGACGGTTGGGAGGAATGAGAGACAATGAAGCGACACCCAAAAAATATAGTAATAAAACTGGGATATACGAAGATACTGTATACATTAAAAAAGAGATGAAGATATCTCCCAGAAAATAGAACAAAGAGATAATGAGGTACAACCAAAAAGACAGAGAGAGAAAACAAAGGAGGCAAAGAAATTAGAGGATCTTCCTTTGAAAGGTCACTATCTAGTAAGTAGGAATTTTAGAAAGAGTGAATGAGAAACATTGTATCAAGAAATTATCAAAGGAATTTCAAGTATTTTCTAGGATTTAATTATATGACAATATAATTACATAATTATATAATGAATAATATAATACATAATATACCCTAGCAAGTAAATCATCATTAAATTCTAGAACACCAGGGTTAAGAAAAGAGACTCACAGGAAAAAATAAAAGTTTATATAAAGAATCAGGAATCTGAATGAGACTTTTCAACAGCAAAACTAGAAGATGGAAGAAAGTAAATCTTCTGTCTATCCTGCTTCCTATTTGTCCTGCTCACCTGTCCTGACGTAGATAGACATCAAATACTTTCATTTGATATATGAATTTAAAGTAACTTTAAGCTGAATACCAATTTCTCAATATGGGAGTTTAACATCAGCCAGTTTCAAAATTATGAACAGAATACTCAGAACAAACTATGCAGCCAAACTATTAGTAACATATGAAGATAGAATAATCACATTTTCACACACGTATAAAAATTTATCACTGACTCTTTTTCAAGAACCCACTGATGGTATGCTATGCCAAAATGAGAAAATATATCAAACATGAGAAACAAGTTTATGTTGTGCTAGTCCCTGAATCTCAGGGGCTTAAAATACAAAAGTTTACGTCTTGCTCAAATTCTGTCTACTGTCTGTGTTCTGCTCTACATCCTTATTGGTGTCATCCTGGGAGTCATACTGACTATGTTGTCGTTGTCTGGAACACTGTTGGCAGCCAGTATGGAGGGAAAGAGAATGGGTCTAAGCATGCCCTGGCTCTTGTAGCTTCCAGCCAGAAGTAACACATGTCCCTTTGCCCACATTCACTGGCCAGAGAAAGTCCTATGATGAAGCCCAAGCTCACTGCAGGAGGGGAATGCAAACCCACCAAAAGCACTCAATAAGACAGAAAGAACTTGTGACAAACCCTACACATATTCTCAGAAAATACATTTAAAAAGAGATAGACTCATATCTAAGAAATGGTAGACTGAAACAAGACAGAGGCAATGGAAATTCTCCAAATAATTGTTAATTGAAGTACCAAAACAGGATTAAGCAGAGGCTGAGAGAATACTTAATGTGCACTAGAGTTAGAGCAGGTTTTTAGTTCTACTGGAAAGTTTGGGGCAAATTTACTAATAGGCATCCAGAAAACTTAGCGAACAAATAAAGAGCAAAGTGGCAATTCACTCTAAAAGAAAATAGTTATCTTGGGAAGGAAATGGTGGATAGTTCGGCTACAGGTGATACTTATAAGAAATACTGACACACTGTAAAACTGTGATATGGCTATAGTGGGGACATGCTCACACAAAAGTAGAAACTTTCCCCCATATTTTTTAGTAGGTGGTAGTGGCTGTGTTGTAAGAGTGACATGCTATATATAACATACTTTAAAAATATTTAAAATGGAAAAACCAAGAATATTAGTATAACAGAGTTATTTCAAAAATATAGTTTACTAACAAAGTAGACAGATAAAAGGGTTGAAAGTGGTTGATTCAGACCAGTGGATCTCAGTGGTGGAGTAGGGGTCTGTTATTCGTGGGTCATGTACCTTAAACTACATACAGTAAAATTAAAACTTTTTTTAAAAACAATTTTTTAGAACAGTATTAGTTTTACAGAACCATAAAGTTTCTGTGATGAATCAGGAGAGACTTGTACTGCAAGCAGGGTAAAATAGACTGTCAAAAAGGAAACAGTAATTTTATGAGACTACAGAGAGAGAGTCTGAACACAGAAGACTTACGAAAACATTCTGAATAAAAATGTATCACTTCAATCATACGTTTTCCCTTCAAGAACTGCTTTTGTCATGCAAAAATTAGCTGGGCATGGTGGTGCGCACCTGTAATCCCAGCTACTCGGGACTCTGAGGCAGGAGAATTGCTTGAATCAGAAGGCGAAGGTTGCAGTGACCCAAGATTGCGCCAATGTATTCCAGCCTGGGTGACAGACCAAGACTCCGTCACACACACACACACACACACACACACACACACACACACACACACAC